>NC_021162.2:35858902-35869824 GCF_000331145.2 Cicer arietinum | reverse complement strand
TTCGCCGAAAAAAAAAAATATTCACCGGAGACAGTGGGTCGACCGGGTAGTTGACGATTAGGGTTTGTCTCTCAGTTGGCTCTAGATACCATGTTGAATATAAAGAGTATTGAGAGACATATAGAATAACCCGTGTGTTTCAACTACACAGCGGAATCTCTTTATATAGACACAGGGTATTAAATAACCCTAATTTACAGTAATGCTAACGGGCCAGAATACTTACATACTTACAGCCCATATATTTTATTTACATTCTAATATAGTATTTAACAAGATTCAATAAACTTCAGAGTTTAGAAGCTTTCCCCAACATTCCTAAAAAAGGAAATTCGGTATTTGCTTATTTTACCAGCACGTCATTTCCATCTTTTTTTCACTACCAATAATGGCTTAATTAAAAACCTCTGATTGCTATATGTGAAAGTATTTGATTGATTTTCTTCACATAATCAGTTATAATTTGCATGTCCACTTATTGGAACATGAAGTTATACAGTTTTGTGCCTTTACCTAGTTTAGTGGTGTTTAAGGGTGAAAATAAATTGTTGGATGACTATTAGTATCGTTAAATGGACCATGCCTGTTTAGTGATTAGACATGTTTTTTTAGGTTTAAGTTGAAATCTTACTTTCATAGTAAAATATTTCCAATTTATGCTCAATAACCTCTAAAACGATTAATGGAGAGTGCTTAACGAGCAACACTTCATTATTGAGTAAATCAACCATTTGTTTTCGAAACTGGAAGTATTTTTGTACCAAGAATACACTTTGTTATAAATTTATGTTGAATATCATGTATGCTTGGAATTCTTCTTGCCCTCTTTAAATAATCTGTCTATTTTTGTCCTTACACTGAATCGTACAGTATATATGCAAGAGGATATATATGCTTCAATTTCACAATCAGTTCTCTCTTTTGTTATGTCATCATATCTTTAGAAAATATTCTCTGAAGCTTAACGAAGCAATTTTAAAGACAAGTGTATTACCTTTTGCTATTATTTAAACAGCAATTGGTTGGTTGCCGAATAAGGGAAATGTTTTAATTAATTACTACCAACTATTCATTGCATTTTTTTAGTGTTTTTTCCTTTTAAGTTGTAAGTTGCAGATTTACACTCATCATATCAATAGTTTCTTTTGGGTAACATATGTGTTGCATTTTTATTTGAGGTCCGAAGTATCTTCCAGGAGTTTTTTGCTTGTATTTTCAATTTTAATGTTTAACCGGATAACTTTTTATGTTAATGTTAATTAGTGACTATCCAATAATTGCAGATTCCAATTCTAGTAGTTCTTCTGATAGTGAATCTGATGAAGTTAAAGCAAGTCCAGCAAATGGAACAAAGGCACGGTTATGTTTATTCAGTGAAAGTTATTATTTTCTTATATCATAAGAATATCATTGTTTATTCTCTGATGCTGTTTTGATTCCTGGTAATACAGTTCTTTGCTACATAATATAACTACTCATTTGGATTCTTATTCAGGTACCAGAAATTATGGATTCTGATGCTCAGTTGGATGAGACCATCAGGGGTGCTGATACTCTTGAAAGAAATCGTGAGTAATGGATCTTTGTTTGTCATTTTTAGCTACTTAAAGGTCCTGTATGATCTGCAATTTGAACAGAGTGCAACTAAAACTTGAGTCTCATGTTTGTCTCATGTTGTGTGGTATCTTCTATGGTTTGCTTACGCATGGCTTTTCATATTTCCCAGAATCCCAGTATAATCTTGGATACTCTTTAATGAATGCCGTATATACTTTTCTTCCTCTCTTTCTCTCTCTCTCTCTCTCTCTCTCTATATATATATATATATATATATATATATATATATATATATATATATATATATATGTGTGTGTGTGTGTGTCATACGAGTGCTAAAATTGCCTTTGTTAAACTGATAGTACCTCTGTCTCATAATATAAACAAAAATGAGTCAAAGAAAGTGGATTTATGTGGTCCAAATTTTGAACCACATACATCCATTTTCTTTGACCCATTTTTGTTTATATTATGAGACAGAGGTAGAACTTTTGAAGATCCATTTTGATTATTAACATTGTAAAGACAGCAAATTGTAGAAATTTGTTGCTGTAGATTGTCATTGATAATTCCATAGGAGTTTATTTGAAATATTTGAGTTCATCTTTAGGTAAATATTCGCGTTTTTCCTTTTTTATGACTTTTGAAGACTAAACTTTCTTGTGAGCTATCAATGAAAGTTGGTATTGAAGCAAATGTCAATATTTATCTCTGGACTATTACTCTAGGTGACATTCTTATTATATGCCAATATCTTGTTTAATTGGTTGAACTATTGAGTAAATACCTTCAATGAAGGATAACCATGTTGATTGGTGATAACATTATAACCACTCCTGCATAAATACTGTCAAAATTTGTTTCTGTTTTATTATTAAAAATATCCATCAAGTATAGGGATTTGGTTGTATAGGAGTACTAATAGAGATTTGGTTTTATAGGAGTATTAATAGGGATTTGGTTATATAGGAGTACTAATAGAGATTTGGTTATATAGTAACCTTGTATACTATATATCTCTGATGTATTGTCAACATATTTCAATTTAATGAAATATATTTTTACCCTAATTCTTAAGATGGTATTGGAGCTCTCGGTCTTTGGAAGTCTCGCTTCCGCATAAACGTGTCGTATACATTGCAGTTTCTTTTTCTTGAAACCTTAGCCAGCTTCATTATGACCCTTTTTGCTGCCTTCATTGCAGCAACTTCAGATTTCTTTTTGGTCTGTTCGCTGCCATAATGTGTTCACTATTCATGCCGGTGTTCATGTCTGTTTGACCACCTTTGACTGCCTACTTCACGCCACTTCCCATACCACAAGACTCGCTTCCAGTAGATCGGCCCAAACCCAAAGGACCACCGTCAGCGGCTTATTCATGTGCGCCTTCCAGTCCAACGCGTGACGCCCACTCGCGACGTCACGTCCAGCGCATGCACCACGCACTGCCTTATAGACTTCCTTTCTCCGCCGTTTTCAACCAGATTGTAGATCGGTCGTTTCTCATTTCGTTTTTGGTGTTCACTCTCCGATCAAAGAACTTTTATTTGTGGGTCATTTGTTACAGGCTTTGGCTACTATTGTTATTGCATCATTATAGCACACTTACAGTTTGTTGTTATTTTTTAGACGTTTGTTTTGTTTGATAGATCAACCTTTTGTCTCTAATCTCGTTTGTCTGCTGGTTTTACGGATATGATATCAAAGAAAGTAAATTGTATACTAGCTTAATTTCCATACAAAAACTTACACAAGACTATAATGTAATGTTTTTCATAACAAATCTTGAGTCCTTCAGGACAATAATTCGGGGAGGACAATTGGTAATGCTATAGAATGGAATGGTCTTCATTACTTGGGGAGGACAAGAGCATTTTGTACCACTGTCTTGATCATCCTTCATTTAGAGCCATAAAATAGTTGTTTCTTTCCCTCTTAAGAAATTAGAGATAGAAAGTTTTCATTGTGAGGTCTGTGAGCTTGCTAAACACAAACTTATACCTTTTACTATTAGTAACCAAATGAGTACTTCTCTATTCCGTTTAGTTTATACTGATGTATGGGGTCTCTCTAATGTTCCAAATATATCAGGAGCACGTTGGTTTGTAACTTTTATTTAAGGCCGTACTTGGGTTACTTGGGTTTACTTACTAAAACATAAACCTGAAGTCAATTTTGTGTTTGCACAGTTCTTTTCCATGATAAAAAAACCAATTTGGAGTGAGTATTAAGAGGATTAGGTCCGATAATGCCAATGATTACTTTAATCTCTGACTTAATTCTTTCTGTCAAAAGGAAAGTATTATTCACGAGTCCTTATGTGTTAAAACACCCGAACAAAATGGGATTGCTGGGAGGAAAAATGGGCACTTGTTAGATCAAACTCGAACAATATTATTTAAAAATAAAGTTCCTAAGAAATTTTGGGGAGAGGCAGTTTTAACTGCATCATATCTCATAAATCGATTACCTTCTAGTGTCCTTCAAAACTGTCATGGAGGCCTTATCCTCATTCTATCCTAATTTGTCCACCTGTAGTAATCTTACTCCCAGAATATTTGGGTCGTTTGTCCATATCCATAGTGATAGTAGAGGGAAACTTGATCCTAGAGCCTTAAAATGTGTCTTTATCGGGGACTCTTCCACTCAAAAGGGCTTTAAGTGCTATCATCCACCATCTCAAAAATCCTGTCTCTTAAAATGTCACCTTCCATGAACAAGAAAGTTACTTTAGTCAAACTCATCTTCAGGTGGAGAATACAGGTAAGGAAGATGAGTCTCTTCTACTTCTTGAGTTGACTCTTGAACTAGAAATTGAGACTGAAATTGATTTTGAAAAGATGGAAATGACAGTGTTGTGATTGAAATTGATTTTGAGAGAGATGGAAATGATGACCCTAATGTAAAATATGGCAAAAATCTAGTATATACAAGAACAAAAAATGTCATTCTTGAATCTATTTACATCCATGAGTTCAATCATACCTCACATGAGGTAACTTCCCTTGACACTTCAAACTCTAGTGATCCCATCTATGAATTTTCCCATGCACAAGAATTATAATCCAACACACCACCAACTAATGATGACCTCCATATCCCAATTTCCCTAAGGAAGAATACCTATCCAACTACCTATGCTTTGAACAATTTTCACCTATCCATAAAGCCTTCGTCACAAGTCTGAACACTATTACTATACCTACCTCTCTATCTGAAGAATTGTCTAAAAGGAAATGGAAACAAGTCTTGGACATGGAAATGGAAGCACTAGATAAGAACGCCACTTGGGATTTGGTTCCTCTACCAAATGGAAAGAAACCTGTAGGATGCAAGTGGGTATACACTGTAAAGTACAAGGCTGATAGATCTATTGAGAGGTACAAGGCAAGAATGGTAGCTAAAGGATTTACTCAAATGTATGGAGTGGATTGATTATTTGGAAACATTTGCTCCGTTTGCAAAAATGAATACCGTCAGGATGATATTATCTCTAGCAGCTAATTACAGTTGGAACTTGCACCAGTTTGATGTAAAAAAGGTCTTCCTCCATGGAGATCTAGATGAAGAGATTTATATGGACTGACCCTTGAGCATATTGCTGCCAACACCGTTTGTAAGCTAAAGAATGCTCTATATGGGCTTAAACAATCTCCACGAGTATGGTTTGGAAGGTTTTTGGTGGGCCTAGGTTTCACACGAAGCCAAGGAGATCATACCCTCTTTACCAAACATTCTGAGTCAGGAGGAATAACAATGTTATTGGTATATGTGGACGACATCATAGTGACCAATGATGATGAAAATGAGCAACAACTCTTAGGACAACACCTAGCCAATGAATTTGAGATTTATACTTTGGGAAAATTGAAGTATTTCTTGGGAATTGAAGTGGCTCACTCTAAGAAAGGGATTTTCATATCCCAACAAAAATACATCACAGATCTTCTGCAAGAAACGGGCAAGACAACATGCAAGCCAACGTACACCAATTGATCCAAATTTAAAGTTGGGAAATGCCGAAGACATTGTAGTTGACAAGGAAATGTACCAAAGATTAGTTGGAAGACTCGTATATCTGTCAATACTAGACTTGATGTTGCCTTCATTGTAAGTCTAGTCAGTCAATTCACGTACCAACCAAAGAAGGTACACTTCCAAGCTGCACTTAAAATTGTGCAAAATTTGAAAGAAACCCTACGAAGAGGAATTTTGTTCAAACCAAATGGAAATGTGGATCTTGAAGCCTATACTGATGTTGATATTGACTATGCAGGGTCAATTGTAGATAGAAGGTCAATCACAGGATATTGCCCTTTCCTATTTGGGAATCTTGTGACTTGGAAGAGTAAGAAACAAAGTGTTGAATCGAGATCTAATGCTGAAGCAAAATTTAGGGCAATGGCACAAGGGATATGCAAATTACTATGGTTGAAGATCATTTTGGAGGACCTATTCTATTTTGATAATAAATATGCTATTAGCATAGCACATAATCCAGTGCAGCATGACAAAACTAAGCATATTGAAGTTGATAGACATTTCATCAAATAAATTTTTTTTATGGCCTAAGTTGCACTCCATATGTCACCTCCCTAGGCAACCTTGTAGATCTTCTAACTGAAGTGCTAAACAACAACAACTTTGAAAGAATTATATACAAGTTGGGAATAGAAGACACCTACTCACCAACTTGAAAGAGAGTCAAAATTTGTTTCTGTTTTATTATTAAAAATATCTCTCAATTATAGGGATTTGGTTGTATAGGAGTACTAATAGGGATTTGGTTATATAGAAGTACTAATAGGGATTTGGTTGTATAGTAACCTTGTATATATATATAATGTATTGTCAACATACTTCAATTCAATAAAATATATTTTTACATTAATTCTTGAGAAATATTTAGTTTGAGTATGGCTTTGATGATGTTTGGAAGAGTTTATTTAGAGTTTATATGGGCTTAATGCATGATTTAAGCACCTAAGAATATTTTCTCTCATGTTCCTGTACTTTCTCTTTTTGCTGAATTCCTATCACTAGTTGAATTTACAGATTTCAATGGTGTGATTCGTGTATAGCTGTAAAATTGCCGTGAGCAGACTCTCCCAAAGTTTAAAGTATTCCAGGATTTTTTTTCCATTGGAATTGTCAAAGCTTCAATGAAACTGAGCTGCATTCCTAGAAAGTATTTTGAAAGAGCACTCAAATAAGAAAGGAAAAGAAAATGTTTGGTTTCTTCTGAAAGTTTAATAGAACCTTTGAGCTTTATTTTCGTTTGACAGTGGTTTATATGTGAAATGATCTATGTTTCCATTTAGACTTTTAAAATTTTGGAAATTAAGGCCAATTACGTAACTGATATTATCAATCTTGTTAAAAACTTGCTTAACTGTGCTTATTGCTTGTCGGCCTTGGATTCGTTTAGTTGTGCCTTTAATATCGTGATTTAAGTTCTTGGCCATTGCTATATTTCCATAGATTCTTACCCTTTATTTCTTACAGAACCTGTCACTGACTTGGATCAAGTTGAGGATAACTCTCAGGATAAACGAAGTTCTTTTGACTCTTATTTCCAGCAAGATGGTATGTGTCTGTGGACCGTTTATGTCTTTTAAGATATTGTTTATTGTTTGTTAGATGACTACAAACGGCTTATCTTATAAATGTTATAGGGGACAGTGGTCCAACTGAAAGGCAGGTCTCCCCTGATAAACTTTATCGAGTCGCACTGTTGAAGAATCGATTTGTTGATACTATCTTGAAAGCTCGAGAAAAGACACTCACACAAGTAAGTTACATCTCATATTTCAGATATATGGAACTTACTCTGCTTGTATTATCCTTCTGATCGTTGTTGAATTTGAATATGATTTGGTTCAATATAATTTGGCTGAGGACAGGGAGAAAAGGGAGATCCTGTGAAATTGCGCCTGGAAAGAGAGAAATTGGAGATGGAGCAAAGGAAAGGTGAGTCAGTTTCCGCACTTGTGTGCTATTATAGAGTGATGTGTCCATGCGAACTGTTCTCGATTTAAGTGCTAACTAATATACCCGTTGGTCCAACTCTTTATCAACAGAAAAGGCAAGGCTACTAGCAGAAGCAAAGGCTGCTGAAGATGCTCGAAAGCAGGCAGAAGCGGAAGCTGCTGCTGAAGCCAGACGAAAGATAGAGCTTGAGAGAGAAGCTGCACGACAAGCACTGACACAGGTAAATGAGTAGCATCTATAAGTAGTATATCTTGCTGAAATATGTGTGTTTGCATGTTTGTTCTGGATTTTACTGGAGCATATACTGGCATCTGTGCAGATGGAAAAGACTGTTGAAATCCACGAGAATCCTCGTTTTCTCGAAGATTTGGAAAGGCTTAGAGCTGTACCTGCTGAGCAATTGCCAAGTTATGTAGATGAGACAAGTCCTGATCACTCTCAGGATGGCTTGGGTAGTTTCAAGTTTGATAGTAGTAATCCCTTGGAACAACTAGGATTATATATGAAAATTGATGATGAAGATGAGGAAGGCGAGCCACCCTCTGTTCCAAACCCTGTAAATGATGTAGAAGAGGGAGAGATCGATTAAAAACTAAAAACTATGCATAATCCATATCATGATTAAGGAGCAAAGTATAGTTATCTCTAGCCCCACGAAAATATTCCCATGTATTTTAGTTATTGCAGTGCATTAATCCATCGATGAGAGGCAGCATTCAGATTCTAGAAGAACAATATTAATTCAGTTCTGGACTGTCATGCCATCAAGGGAGTGGTTTGAACAGAAACCAAGGAACCTTTTTGGCCGTTTGCAATTAGAATAGAAGTATGCATCTATCTTTATGTTATTGTAATACTAGTAAGTGGTATGAGTTTCACGTCCCTTTGTCTTGGCTAAGTTGTACAAAAGATAGATGGTGTTGTCCTTGAAACTGTTAAATATAAAGCCATCTTGATGTTTATTGTAATACTAGTTAGATGGAAGTATGCATCCATCTTAATGTTATTGTAATACTTAGTCAGTTGTTTTAGTTTCACGGCCCTTTGCTTGGTTATAAGTTGTACAAAAGATAGATGTTGTCCTTAAAACCGTGGACACTGAAGGAGCTACAACCTTCCGATTACTACGTATTTTATTTGTGTTTGGTTATTTCTGTAGATGCTAGAATTTTGTAAGTTTTAAAATCAGTTTCGTTATCATGACACGACATTGTAGTATACCAATTCACCATATAAAAACATGAAACTAGAAAAGATTCAATAACGTAAAGACATGTAATTTACTGAAAAAAATGAAAGATAGTTGTCGGAATGGTAGAAAAGATATGTAAAACAAATCCAAGATGCATAAAAGATACTTCATTTATCTCTAATTATAATTATCGTCTTTGGCACATTTGTTTTCCTAAATTTAAGACTCTTTACATGTTTTTAGACATATTTCTAAATATAAGACATTTATTAATGCTACCAAATTGTCTTAGAATGTAAAAAATTAATATCGAATGCAATCTATAAACAAAAGGTAATTTAGTAATAATTAGATATAAATTATACACATTAATTTTACTACGAATTTTTCATGTGTGAAAAGTGTCGTGAGCTCTTATAAATAAAGATGATTCCACATCACATTTCTAACAATCCAAAATTCAAATTCTTGAGAATTTTAAATCCTGACACTCTTTATTTCATGAATAGTAGAATTTAAAATAGTAAAAGTGACGATGTCATAGGGAGTGTCACGAGCTTGGAAACAAAACAATAAATCGAGAGAATGACAGATTGCAACATGAATTATTTTGGTTACAAGACTATAACATAAAATCTATATAAGTTAATTAATGAGAAGAAGATAATTTAAAAATACGTAAAATTAAAATATTTAAAATTAAATAAATATGTATTTTAATGTCATTTTTTATTCACAACAGTTAAATTTATCCACCACTTTTATTTAGTTAGTTGACTTTTTAACTATCAGTAATTTCTTTTTTATGAAAAGAGGTAAATAAATTAATTAGAAGAAATTGAAGAATTAACCCCTTACAATCAGTTTGCATAATGCTAAATATAAAAAGTTTCAGTCATAAAACATAAAGAAGTGCTATCAATTTAATCAAAGAGAAGTGCTTCAATTAGAAATATGGAGGAGAGAGTGGACCTCTTTCAAAAGAGGTTAAATACTCAAGAAGTAGGAGATCTACCTACCCATAATCATAGAAACAGAAGGCTTGAAATCGCTTTCAAAAAGGAAATTTTTTCGGGCCCAAATTTCGAGTCACCCTAATACCATAAAGAGGAGTCCAAGCTTTAGCAAAGAGGACATTACTAGTGTCTAAATTGCCATAGAACCCAATGCAATAATTATCATTATTGTGTTGAATCAAACCATCAAAAGAGAAGTTTCGAGTCGTAGGTTGAAAAGCACCATCAATGTTGACTTTAAAATATGTAGAAGAGGGTGTTATCCAATTCTTGTCAATAAAAGAAGTCATGTGTTCCCAAAATCAAGAGGCTTGCTTGTCTCTATAACAACTAAATAGATTTGATGTTTAGTTTTTATCCAAAGTCAGTATAAAAAGAAGAAGAGGTAGACAAAACAAGCTCATTTGTATCCTTCTAAAGTATCCAAACGATAACTCTAAAGTAGGTAGGCCAAAGCCAATGGATGCAACCAATATTATCAGTAGATATATTGCAATTCAACCAAGCATGTAGATCCAAACTGAAGAAACGACTCCACTGATTCGGCTTAATGATACTATTCCATAAATCAAAAACAGGCTCGCAATCACGGATAATATGCATTATGGACTCGGAGCTAGAGTTATGTAACACCCCGATTTTTAACAGCGCAAGTGTATTTTTTTTTTTTCAAAACAAATTCATAAAAACAAAGAAATAAAGAAGGAAATACTTTTGGATAAATATTTAAGTCGTAACACAACGACAAAAGTCAACAATATTTACAAGCAGCGTAAATAGTTTTTGAAACAAATATCCAAAGTGTTTTAAACAACAAAATACATCGGGGCAATGGGGCCTACCAGACATAGCTCATACCCCTGGAGTATTCTCGGCAGACACTTGTACAAAAGCACTGCCCCAAGAATTTTAACTCCCCCACGTCACATCAAAAAGTGGTACATGGACCCATCAAAATAAAAGTCAAGCTGACAGTATTGGTATAGGTACAGTCTCCCAACATACAGTAAATACATCCACAAATGTACCGGGTCAACACGATTTACTAAAAACATAAATCGTAAATGTACCGCCTATCACAGGCCATAAGTACTATTTACCGAGGTGCCACCTATCACAAGTCAGCACGATTTACCAAAAATGTGTAGTCTATCGCAGACCTTACA
>NC_021162.2:35845579-35858721 GCF_000331145.2 Cicer arietinum | reverse complement strand
ACGACGCGACAATCCCCACAAGGATAAGATGAACCAACAGATCACATGGAATCATCTCGTGGTCCATTCGGTCACCACTATCACCATGGCCGATCCGATCGCCATGTACTATGAAATGCATGAGCATACTCTAACTCTTTCCACGATAATCATTAAGTAAATGCAGATATTAAAAGATTCCCCATTTTTAATACTCATTTAACACTAATGATTTTCAAATTCACATATAGCATACTCAAACATTTATTTTCCACCACATCCATCAAATTTAATCCACAATTTACATTAAATTCGATCAATTCAAAAACCACAAAATCCACACCAAGTTCAATCATCAATCACAACAAATTTCTACAAAACTCAAACATAACTCATGCCAAACTAACCAAGCTCAATCAACAATCACCCTAATATTTCCACAACTTTCAAACATGAATCACGCCAAATTAGTTTTCACAAACCACAACTCAAACACATCAAATTTCATTTCCTCAACAACACACATAACTGAATTAAATTCATTTTCCCATAATCTACACTTCAAACCCAACAAATTTATTTTCCACACAACCACAAATAAGTCCCTAAATGCAAACTAAAAGTTTGAAAGGAGCCCTTACCTTAACGATAGCTTTAACGAGCGATTACGACACCACGATTAATTTCGGTAAATTCCCGCTTGCGTCGTCGCTTCCAAAGTTGGTTCACTAGCACCGTAGCGTGGAGGTGAGCAACTTTCCCTTCTATCACTTCTCGAAACGAAGCTTAGATCTAGAAGAGAAATGGAGTTTTGAGTTTGAGTGGATTTGGTTTTACGCTAACAAAGGAAAAGAAGAAGAAGAATCGCGAGAAGGATGAAACAGTGGATTTGGTTTTACGCTAACAGAGGAAAATGTTTTGTTATATATATATATATATATATATATCTCAAAATATATAGATATTTATAAAAATTACCAAAATACCCATCACTTATCAAACCACTTTTTCAGAAGAATATATTCTCTCGCCGCAATTCAATTGGCAAATGAATTTTTTCTAAAAAACGCTGCATCTCATAAATTTTCTTTTCGACAAAAGATTAATAATAAATCAATAAAATTATTCTTTGATGAATAAATTTAATCGAGGATCCAAAAAGATATTTTTAGCTATAAACTCACAATATATTAATAACTTGGCCAAAAAGCCTTAGAGTTCACCACAAAAACACACCGAAATACATAAATTAGAATTTAAAACTATGAGTCTTGCATTACTACCCCCCTAAAATTAGTTTCGTTCTCGAAACTACGCGTCAATAAACAACTCAAGGTGTTGTTCCCTCATCTTGCTCTCCAATTCCCAAGTCGCATCTACAATAGTTTGGTTCCAAATTACCTTAACCAGCAAAACATCCTTGTTCCTTAACTGCTTAATCTTCCTGTCATCAATTCTTACAGGTAATACTTCAAATGACAAGTTCTCATTCAGTTGAATTGTATCTGGTTCGATGACATGAGACGGATCTGCAAGATATTTCCTTAACTGCGACACATGAAACATGTCATGAATATTGGACAGTACCGGAGGCAATGCAATCCGATAAGCAACGGGTCCAATTCGTGCATAAATCTGATATGGTCCAATGAATTTCAGAGTCAATTTCTTCGATTTCAAGGCTCTACCAACTCCAGTAGTATGCGTGACTCTTAGAAATACATGGTCACCTTGTTCGAATTCAAAATGTCTGCGACGCTTATCCGCATAACTCTTCTAACGATCTTGTGATGTCTTCATTTTCTCTTTTATCTTCTTGACCTTATCTGTAGTGTGCTGTACCATCTTCGGTCCTACAATCATACTTTCACCGTCCTTATACCAACATAAACACGTTTGACACTTGCGCCAGTATAAAGCCTCATATGGTTCCATTCTAATACTTGCATGGAAACTATTGTTGTAAGTAAACTCTACCAACGGAAGTACATCATCCCAACTTCCTCTATCATCTAAAACACATGCTCTCAATAGATCTTCCAAGGACTGATTAGTCCTCTCAGTTTGTCCGTCCGTTTGTGGATGGTAAGCTAAACTCAATCATAGTTTCGTTCCCAACGCTTCATGCAGTGCTCCCCAAAATTGTGATGTGAACTTTGGGTCACGGTCTGATACGATACTTGACGGTACTCCGTGTAATCTCACAATCTCAACAATGTAGATCTCAGTTAGCTTGTCTACCTTATAAATGGTCTTTACCGGTAAAAAGTGTGCGGATTTAGTTAATCGATCCACTATCTCCTTGTTTTCAGTAATCTAGTTATAGAATCCATGGAAATATTGTCCCACTTCCTTTCAGGTATATCTAAAGGTTGCAACATTCCAGCAGATCGCTGATGTTCCACCTTCGCTTTCTAACAAGTTAAACAAGTTGATACACACTCCGCTACATGTCTCTTCATTCCTGGACACCAATTATTCTGCCTCAAATCCTCATACATCTTTGTTGTTCCAAGATGTATGAGCCTCTTCTAAAATTGTTTTCCTCATATTCGTAATTTCTAGTACACAAATCCTACCATTACATCTCAAAATATTATCTGGTCCAATCTTAAACTCAGTTGTCTTCCCTTGCACTATTAGGTTCATCTTCTCTTGAATTAAGGTGTCATTTTGAGAATTCCCAATGTCTTCCAGTAGTCCACTCGAAATCTTAATCATTCCGAATTTCAAAATTCCTGGTGCAAACTCTATGTTCAAGTGTAGGTCTCTAAAAGCTTCCCACAACTCTTGTTGTCTAGCCATCACTATTGAAGACACCGATACACTTCTTCTATTCAACGCATCAGCCACTACATTGGCCTTCCCAGGGTGTTACTGCAGTGTGAAATCAAAATCCTTAAGAGTCTCCATCCATCGTCTTTGACGCATGTTCAATTCCTTCTGATCAAACAAATATTTCAAGTCATGAATAGGATAGTTTCTTTCATGAATCTTCAATTTCCTTGAGGCGTAAGCTACAACTTTCTTGTGTTGCATCAAAACACATGTCCTATAATCTTAGTCGGATCTACAACGATTCCTTCCTTGGTTATCACATGTCCTAAGAAATTCACTTCTCCTAGCCAAAACTCACACTTCGATAGATTGACATACAAATGATCTCCATGTTCTTCCTCAGTCCTTGAATAAATTAATATATCATCAATTAACACCACAACAAATTTATCTAGGAATGAACTAAAGATTTTGTTCATGTAGTCCAAATTTTTTTTTGTTGCATTGGTAACTCCAAACGGCATAACAAGATATTCATAATGTCCATAACAAATTCTGAAAGCAGTTTTCTGAATATCTCCTTCCCTTACTCGAATCTGATGGTAACCCGACTTCAAGAAAATATTGCGGCTCCTCTCAACTGATCCATCAAATCATCAATGCGTGGCAAAGGATAACGACTCTTAACAGTTCCCTTATTAAGTTGTCTATAATCCACACATAAGCGCGAGCTTCCGTCCTTCTTTTTAACTAGCAATACCGGAGCTCTCCATGGTGGTACACTTGGTCTAATAAATTTCTTCTCCAACAAATCTTCAATCTGGCCTTTGAGCTCATTTAATTCCAATGGCGACATTTGATACGGCGCAATTGAAATTGGTCCGGTTCATGGGTGCAAATCAATGAAATATTCCACTTCTCTTACAAGTGGCAATCCTGGAATTTTTGCTGGAAATATGTCCCGGTACTCATTGACAAGCATCACATCCTCTATGTTCACATATATCTTTGCCTCCACATTAGCCAAAGACAAAAACTCATGAGTTCCTTCTCTTAGCGACACTCTGAGTTTGTTAGCAGCAAGATACTTAACAACTCCTGGTTCAGAGAAAAGAACCAGTTTGCCAGCACAATCCAATATCACATAATGATACGACATTCAATCCATACCGAGAATGACCTCGAGTGATTGTAGAAGTAAACAAATCAAATTAACCAAGAAATCCCTATTATGAAAAGTTATTTGACAATGTAAACATGCAGAATTTACTGTCAAAGTCTTAACAGGTGTGGAAACAACCAAATCAAAAGGCAAAGCAGACACAAATAGCTTCAAATGATTCACGCAATCCATAACAATGAATGAATGGGTTGCCCCCTAATCAAAAAGTGCAGTTAGAGTGTTACCTGTAATCTCACAGTCACGTTGAATCAGATTGCTAGATGGATTCAAATCTTCAGCACTCACACAATAAACGCATCCTCTAGCAGTAGGACGAGTAGTCGTAGTTACATTCACAACTGGTTCCACCTTCGGAGCCGTGCAATCCCTTGCAATGTGCCTTGGCTTCTGGCAATTGTGGCAAGTAAGTCCCTTTGAGGTACAAACATTAGCATAATGTCCCTCTTCTCCACATCGGAAACATCGATTCCCTTGTCCCAATTGTCTTCTATAATTTGGGTTCCCTGGGATATTCTTCCCCCCGTTGTTATTCTGTGGTCGATTATAAGGTTTAACAACTTGTTTTCCCTTGTTCTGATAATTCACCCGACTAAGCCCTCCTAAATTAAAATTCCCTCCTCGGCTATCCCTCTTATTTTTCATATCCTCCACTTCTCTACATTTTTCCACAAGCACTTGGAAACGTTGAATTCCCAAGGGTAAGACAGAGTCTTGAATCTCATACTTTAGTCCGTCTTGGAAACAATGACACATGAATGGTTCATCAATCTCTTCACGGAAAAACCTGAAATGCCTCGACAACGATTCAAACTTAGCGGCATATTCGTCCACTGTCATGTTCCCCTGATGAAGTTTTAGAAAATCATCACCCAATTTAGTCCTGGTACTCATCCAGAAGTATTTGTCTAAAAACTTCCTTTTGAATAATTCCCAGTTCAACTCCTTGTGAGCTGATCCCATCAACAACCTTGCACTCATCCACCAGTACTCAACATCCCCTAATAGCATATAAGTGGCATAGTTGACCTTCACTCATGCCTGACAGTTAATCATCTCGAAGATCTTTTCCACTTCTTGGATCCACTGATCTGCTTTCTCTGAATTCTCATTACCCTTAAACTTGGGAGGATTGTAATGATGAAAATCTTCTAATCATCTTGACTCAGCAACACAAATTTCTCTTCCCCTCTTTTCTAGATCCCGCAGAGTCTTGGCAGCAGTCTGTGCAGCAACAGAAGCAACCATGTTATTAATAGCTTCCGCCATTTGATCATCCCTATTAACGTTGGCTCTTGGAGCGTCATTCCTTCCTATAAGACCATCATCAAGGAGAGTCTTAACACCACTTCAAATAATTCCAAAACTAACTTCCGATTACATCAAAAATAATAACTATACCTAACCCGACAACTCATACAACTTACCCCGACGCATGATCAGATAAAGACTCCCAACCTATAGGTTGACCTACAATATATAACCAAAACCCCACAACCCCAAAGAAATCCAAACCAAAGCTCTGATACCACAATTGTAACACCCCGTTTTTTTTTAAACAATAAATGAATTTCAGAAATAAAAGAGTAAATACTCTTTGGATAAATATTTAAGTCGTAACACAACGACAAATGTCAAAAGTATTTACAAGCAGCGAAAATAGTTTTTGAAAAAAATATCCAAAGTGTTTTAAATAGCAAAATACACCGGAGCTATAAGGCCTATCAGGCATAGCTCATACCCCTGGGGTATTCTCGACAGACACCTGTACAAAAGGACTGCCCCAAGAATTTTAACTCCCCCACGTCACATCAAAAAGTGGTACATGGACCCATCAAAATAAAAGTCAAGCTGACAATATTGGTATAGGTACAGTCTTTCAACATACAATAAATACATCCACAAAAGAAAGACCTCTAGTCCCTATACAACCGTCTAATCTGATCATACTACAAAAAAATTATACAACCCGGGTGATCTCCACGCTCCCCGCAAGATCCTCCTGACACAGCTCCAGTCAGGTGTGTCCAACCTACCTTCCCATCTACAGAGTACTAACCAGTGGGAAGATCCTGATTCTCTCATATGAGGGAAAAGCCCAGATTTCCACAATAATTGTAAAGGGTCACCAACCGAAATTAACATATAGCATTAAAATTGTAAATGCACAAAATAACCTTTCAACTTAGCATGCACCTTGAAAAGGTTTTCATATGCTAGACATGCATAATCAAAGTTGAAAAATTGAGTTTTTAACAAAACTGCACTGTTGTATTCGAATACAGTGCTGTTTCAGAAGTCAGTAGCAAAATAAGCATAGTTGTTTGCGACTACAACCTCATTGTATTCGACTACACAGTAGTTTCATAAGTCAGTGGCCAAATCATGACATCTGTAATCGAATACAACCTTCTTGTATTCGAATGCACATCAGAAAAAGTGCATAAATCAGTTTTACATTAAATTCGATCAATTCAAAAACCACAAAATCCACACCAAGTTCAATCATCAATCACCACAAATTTCTACATAACTCATGCCAAACTAATTTTCACAAACCACACCAAGCTCAATCAACAATCACTCAAATATTTCCTCAACTTTCAAACATGAATCACGCCAAATTAGTTTTCACAAACCATAACTCAAACACATCAAATTTCATTTCCTCAACAACACACATAATTGAGTTAAATTCATTTTCCCCAAATCTACACTTCAAACCCAACAAATTTATTTTCTACACAACCACAAATAAGTCCCTAAATGCAAACTAAAAGTTTGGAAGGAGCCCTTACTTTAACAGTAGCTTTAACGAGCGATTACGAAACCGCGATTAACTTCGGTAAATTCCCGCTCGTGTCGTCGCTTCCAAAGTTGGTTCACTAGCACCGTAGCGGGGAGGTAAGCAACTTTCCCTTCTATCACTTCTCGAAACGAAGCTTAGATCTAGAAGAGAAATGGAGTTTTGAGTTTGAGTGGATTTGGTTTTATGCTAACAGAGGAGAAGAAGAAGAAGAATCGCGAGAAGGAGGAAAATGTTGTGTTTTCTTTCAGTTTTCCTTTTCTTCCTTTTCTCTCTTTTTCTTTTCGTTCCCTTTTCTTTCATATATATATATATATATATATATATAACAAATATCTCAAAATATCTAGATATTTATAAAAATTACCAAAATACCCATCACTTCTCAAACCACTTTTTCAGAAGAATATCTTCTCTCGCCGCAATTCAATTGGCAGATGAATTTTTTCTGAAAAATGCTGCATCGCAGAAAATTTTCTTTTCGACAAAAGATTAATCGTAAATCAATAAAATTATTCCTCGACGAATATATTTAATCGGAGATGCAAAAAGATATTTTTGGCATTAAACTCACAAAATATTAATAACTCGGCTAAAAAGCCTCAGAGTTCAACATAAAAACACACCAATTCCCTCATCTTGCTCTCCAATTCCCAAGTCGGATCTCCAGTAGTTGGGTTCCAAATTACCTTGACCAGCGAAACATCCTTGTTCCTTAACTGCTTAATCTTCCTGTCATCAATTCTTACAGGTAATACTTCAAATGACAAGTTCTCCTTCAGTTGAATTGTATCTAGTTTGATCACATGAGACGGATCTGCAAGATATTTCCTTAATTGCGACACATGAAACACGTCATGAATATTGGACAGTAACAGAGGCAATGCAATCGGATAAGCAACAGGTCCAATTCATGTAGAAATCTGATATGGTCCAATGAATTTCGGAGTCAATTTTTTCGATTTAAAGGCTCTACCAACTCCAGTAGTATGCGTGACTCTTAGAAATATATGGTCACCCTGTTCGAATTCTAAAAGTCTATGACGCTTATCCGTATAACTCTTTTGACGATCTTGTGATGTTTTCATTTTCTCTTTTATCTTCTTGACCTTATATGTAGTCTGTTGTGCCATCTCCGGTCCTACAATCATACTTTCACTGTCCTGATACCAACACAAAGGTGTTTGACACTTGCGCCCGTATAAAGCCTCATATGGTGCAATTCCAATACTTGCATGGAAACTATTGTTGTAAGTAAACTCTACCAATGAAAGTACATCATCTCGACTTCCTCTATCATCTAATACACATGCTCTCAATAGATCTTCCAAGGACTGATCTGTCCTCTTAGTTTGTCTGTCCATTTGTTGATGGTAAGCTGAATTCAATCTTAGTTTTGTTCTCAACGCTTCTTGCAATGCTCCCCAAAAGTGTGATGTGAACTTTGGGTCACAGTCTGATGTGATACTTGACGGTACTCTGTGTAATCTCACAATCTCAACAATGTAGATCTCAATTAGCTTGTCTACCTTATAAGTGGTCTTTACTTGTAAGAAGTGTGCGGATTTAGTTAATCGATCCACTATCATCCAAATATAATCATCCTTTCTTCTTGTTTTCGGTAATCTAGTTATAAAATCCATGGAAATGTTGTCCCACTTCCATTCAGGTATATCTAAAGGTTGCAACATTCCAACAGGTCGCTGATGTTCCACCTTCTCTTTTTGACAATTTAAACAAGTTGATACATACTCCGCTACATGTCTCTTCACTCCTGGCCACCAATAATTCTGCCTCAAATCCAGATACATCTTTGTTGCCCTAGGATGTATACTCAATTTACTCTTATGAGCCTCTTCTAAAATTGTTTTCCTCATATCTGTAATTTCTGGTATACAAATCCTACCATTACATCTCAAAATATTATCTGGTCCAATCTTAAACTCAGTTGTCTTCCCTTTCACTATTAGGTTCCTCTTCTCTTGAATTAAGGTGTCATTTTGAGAATTCCCAATGTCTTCCAGTTGTCCACTCGAAATCTTAATCATTCCAAATTTCAAAATTTTTGTTGCAAACTCTACGTTCAAGTGTAGGTCTCTAAAAGCGTCTCATAACTCTTGTTGTCTATCCATC
Source organism: Cicer arietinum (assembly GCF_000331145.2). NCBI lineage: Eukaryota > Viridiplantae > Streptophyta > Magnoliopsida > Fabales > Fabaceae > Cicer > Cicer arietinum. The sequence continues at coordinate 35,849,845 of NC_021162.2, read as the reverse complement.
ACTGTTGAAGACACCGATGCACTTCTTCTACTCAACGCATCAGCCACTACATTGGCCTTCCCAGGGTGGTACTGCAGTGTGAAATCAAAATCCTTTAGAGTCTCCATCCATCGTCTCTGATGCATGTTCAATTCCTTCTAATCAAACAAATATTTCAAACTTTTATGGTCACTGAACACTGTGAACGTGCATCCATATAAATAGTGCCTCCAGATCTTCAATGCAAAAACTACGACAACAAGCTCCAAGTCATGAGTAGGATAGTTTCTTTCATGAATCTTCAATTGCCTTCAAGCGTAAGCTACAACTTTCTTGTGTTGCATCGAAACACATCCCAAACCTTGGTGAGACGCATCACAATAAACTTCATATGGTTCTTCTGATTGCGGTAATACCAATACTGGTGAGGTTGTCAACTTTTTCTTTAGCAATTGGAAAATTTCTTCACACTTCTTCGTCCATGCGAACGGTTGATCCTTTCTGGTAAGTTGTGTCAATGGAGCTACAATCTTAGCAAAACCTTCAATAAACCTCCTGTAGTACCTTGCTAGTCCCACGAAACTTCATATGTTAGTGACAGTCTTAGGTTGTTTCCAAGCAAGAACCACCTCAATCTTAGTCGGGTCTACAACGATTCCTTCCTTGGTTATCACATGTCCTAAGAAATTCACTTCTCCTAGCCAAAACTCACACTTCCATAGATTGGCATACGATTGCTTCTCGCATAAAATTTCAAGAACTAGGCCCAAATGTTCTCCTTGTTCTTCCTCAGTCCTTGAATAATTTAATATATCATCAATGAACACCACATCAAATTTATCTAGGAATACACTATAGATTTTGTTCATGTAGTACATAAAAATTGCTGGTGCATTGGTAACTCCAAATGGCATAACAAGATATTCATAATGTCCATAACGGGTTCTGAAAGCAGTTTTCTGAATATCTCCTTCCCTTACTCGAATCTAATGGTAACACGACTTCAAGTCAATCTTTGAAAATATTTCGGCTCCTCTCAACTGATCCATCGAATCATCAATGTGTGGCAAAGGATAATGATTCTTAAAAGTTGCCTTATTAAGTTGTCTATAATCCACACATAAGCGTGAGCTTTCGTCATTTTTCTTAACTAGAAACACCAAAGCTCCCCATGGTGATACACTTGGTCTAATAAATTTCTTCTCCAACAAATCTTCAATTTGGCCTTTGAGCTCATTTAATCCCAATGGCGACATTTGATACAGCGCAATTGAAATTGGTCCGGTTCCTGGGAGAAAATCAATTAAAAATTCCACTTCACTTACCGGTGGCAATCCTGGAATTTCTGCTGGAAATACGTCCCGATACTCATTGACAAGCATCACATCCTCTATGTTCACATTTATCTTTTCCTCCACATTAGCCAAAGACAAAGAAACTTTTATGAGTTATTTAGGATATCACATTTCTCAAAATACAAATGTAACACTTTAAACTTTTTTCCTCCTATAAAATAGTGCAATCTCAATAAATTTGATTTAACTATAATTTCTTAATTAACTTTCAAAAACTTACTAGTACTTATAAGATTTTCATACAAAAATTCATTTTAAATTAAATGAGTAAAATACAACTTACAACTCTCATTTCGGTATCACCTATTAGAGTGGGGCTTCTCCCAAACTTGAACTTTAAGATGTATAACGAAAAGAACACAAGAAAGGGGAAGGGGGGGGGGGGGGTTGAATTGTGTTTCTAAAAACTTTTTACATGGCTATACTAAAGGAAATAAGGTAGTGCAAGTGAACAAAAGAACAAAAGCGAAGCAGAGAGACACAAAAATTTATCCTAGTTCACCACCAACATGATAGCTACGTCCAATACCTTCAACATGAAATATTTAGTCCACTAGTTTATCACTGAATCAAACTCACACTTGAACACCTACCAGTCACACTGACTGTGTTCAATCGTCTTAACCTTCTAGCTTATAACAGTCAAGCTGTTAAGGAAGACAAATGCTACTGGGATAGGTTACAACAACAAGGTTTTGGATTTTTCTAAACTAGCTCTCGTAGAGAGTGTTTACAAACTTATTACTTCAACAATTCTTTAGCAAAAGTGTTAGGCAGTACAAGTGAAAAAAAGTGAAGCATAGAGACACAACGATATATCCTAGTTCACCACCAACACGATAGCTACGTCTAGTCCCTTCATCCTGAAAGATTTAGTCCACTAGTTTATCACTCAATCAAACTTACACTAGTTTAGTACAATCAAGCTGTTGAGGAAGACATATGCTACTATGCTAGGTTACAACAACAAGGTTTTGGGTTTTTTTGAATTAGTTCTCAGAGAGAGTGTTTACAAACTTATTACTTCATAAATTCTCTTAGCATAAATGTGAGGCAGAATGATATTGAGCCAGAGTATAAATGTTCTTATCGCTTGTTGCTTGTTTGTTATGTCTTTCTTCGTTGAGGGAGGCACATCTTTTATAGAGGACGATTAGGGTTTATGATAGTTTTCCTAATTGCGTGAAATCAACATAATTTATGAAGTTTTGTATCGTATCTTTTGGAATTGATTTTCCAAATAAACTATCCAAAAATTGATATTGTAATAATCCAACGTATCTGTTTAAAACAGTTGGGAAGTAGAAGGTACAATGATTAGATCATGTCTTAAGATCTTTAGACAAATAGTTGATTCAGGATGTGTATCAAAGGATGTGCAATTGCTTTGTCTTCTTTGGAGAGTTGACTTTTTCAAACGATACAATGATTCAGAGTTAGACGATCAGACGCTTGATGTGATTATCAGAAGTAGAGACAGTTACTCGCTTGTTATACATATCAGAGACATAGGAACTTTGTTTCTTGTCATGCTTATTAGAGGCAGATGATTTCTTTTCACATTTATCATAGGCAGATGAACATGATCCATGTTAAGTACAACAGAGGCTAGGGGCGGATCTTGCACAAAATATTGGGAGGAGCGACATGTATTAACTAAAATATTATAATTGAAATTCATAAAAGTCATATAGTTTTGTCAAATACTCATCATAAAATCAATACCAAATAAAAATATAATTCATGAACAGAGATATTTACATCGAGTTAAAGTTGTGCCATTCGATCTCCTAAAGCCTTGAAATCATCAATAATTGAATCAGAAGTAAAGATTTCATCTATTTCTTTTTCAATATAAAACATAATATTGTCAGCAAGAAATTCATCCACCATCTTGTTACGCATTATTGTCTTGATAATCTTCATTTCTAAAATAATCTTCTATAGTAGCTGTAGATACCGAAAGAGTTAAGATAAGGCATATTAGCCGATCAATCAAATAATATGTATCTTCCTTCCCTATTTTTATTAGAGCTTCACACTATTCATACATAATCGACAAGTTGGAAAAGTTAGAGCTTCAATTCACATAAGTTTTACAATTTTCACAAGTCACACAAGTTTTTAAAGCTTCACACAATTCAATCAAATAAAATGCTTCCATTTTACAATTTTCATCTTTGTCGGAAACTTTCTTCTTAAACATGCATCAATTTTCTTATGTTTAAACATCGTATCACTCTTAAAAAAAATACACAAATTCATAATTCTCAAGGTTAAACTTACAACTCACATTCACAAAGTAAAATCGTTCACAATCCCACATCCACAATAAACTAATCAGAAAACTGTAAACAATTCACAATCACAAAGTCACAATTCACACACTAAAGTTCACAATCTCAATTCTCACACTAAACCATTCTCAAAGTCACAATCACAAATACAATTTACACACTACTACTAGTTCACAATCTTAAATTAAAACAATTCACAATTAACAAATAGTAGAAGAGGAAAAGAGTAAAAACTGGAAAATATAAGAAGCAGAATGAGATAGTCCAAGGACTAAGACCAAGAGGCAACACTAGCGGTTGGCCGCTGTAACTACAAAACGAGGCAGAGAAGTGGAGAGAGACGGGAAGCAACAACGCTGGTCATAGAGGAGGGAGACTGCATAATGGAGATGCAAGAAGAGAGAGTATGAGTGAGAAAGTGACACGTCGCATGCAGGCCGCGTAGAAAAGGGTTGAGAGCGAGAGACGAGGGTCGTGTGAAAAAAACGACACCGTGTAGAGGCTCGCCTGCGGCTGCGAATGAGAGGGCTGAGAAGGGGAGATGAGAGAAAGTCATGGAGCAGAGAAATAAGGGAGAGTGAAATAGAAGAGACGAAGAGTAGTCTGAGCAAATAATTGAGATAAGAGAGGGAAAG
>NC_021162.2:35831493-35845537 GCF_000331145.2 Cicer arietinum | reverse complement strand
GAAAGAGGCAATGTCAAATCGAATGAGTTTCTCCACCCTAAAAGTTTGGGAATATTTTAATAATTTACCACTATTATTTTAGTAACCTATCATTATTATTTATAAAAATAATATATGGGATGTTGTGGCCCTTTTAGGCTCCTAGAAAGGTTTATCAGAGGCAATAAACTAAGGCATTGCTTTGCGTTTCTTGAGGCAATTGGGATGCAACATTGTTTCGCGTATGAGAATTAGAGAAATGAAGCGAGGAGAATATGTTGATAGTCTATTAACTAAATATTTGATCTCGAACCTGCGCACATAAGTACAACGTTAGAGCATTAAATTTTTCCATAAACGATTTTATTATCATCAAAATAAGGGAGGGCCATATTTCTTAAAATCAACTTAGTTCCAACAATCTCCCTCTTTTTGATGATGACAAACATCTAATTTTGTGAATAAATTTTTTTTTTTGAGATAAAGAAAACAAAGAGATAAATAGTAATAACACGTTGTAGAAAAGCTCTCATTTAGAGTATGCATGTTCAACTCACAAGATAAGATATATTCTAATAGAGTATCAATATGTATTAAAGACATAAGTTCACAAAAGGAAATTTATTGCTTATGATTTCTCATAAAAAACAAAAACAAAAATTAACATTATCCTCCTTTTGTCATCAAACAAAAAAGGATAAAAAAAACGGAATAAAACACTAAGGGGTTCAATTAGTGAGCCTAGATTGAATTAAACTAAGGGTATTTTGAATATCCTCCTGATTCTTGACCGTCTTTTTCCATAAATGCCTTCGTCTTAGAACCCATGTGATCAAAATCTTCCTTCTTATCAAACTGAGATGAATCCAACATGGGGATAAAGGGAGATGCAGATAGGCTTGCAGAGGCAGAATCTGCAGATCCTAGAGCAGCAACAAAAGGGACATCTAAAGTGTGAATCTCGATCTGTGGGATGACCACACGAAGTTGCAATTGTGCAAATGGAGCAATCACTGAAGGTTCTGGACGGATATCGCCAAAAGGAGAAGGAGAATCCTTGGATTAATGAGATGCTATTTGGATAGATTGCCTTTGGCTTTTTGAAGTTTCAGTTATTTGTCTGAAAGCTGTAGAGTTCTGCAAAGCCGTGTGTAACTCCCCAAATTTTAAATCCAAAGTATTACCTAAAAATACTTATTCCTTAGAAAAGTTATGATATATTTTTATTAATTATTTAAGTAAGAATACCTAAACTACTGTTCATTTAAATAATTAGTATACATTAAACTCCAAAATAATATACATAATAAGTTATATCATATTTTTACTAGAATTCACAGCGGATAAATAAAAACTCCATCAAAAGAAAAGAATACAAATTGAATACCACGATTCTAAAAATACAAATTGAATACTTTAGTCTTTTTATTCCTATAGAAAAGTGTAATTTCAATAAACTTGATTTAACTATAATTTCTTAATTTAATTCCGAACACTTAGTAATACTTGTATAGTTTACATTAATTAAATAAGTAAAATATAACTTATAACTCCTATTTCCAATACAACCTAACAGAGTGGGGTTTCTCCCAAACTTGAACTTCAAGATTCATTAACCTATAATAATTGCGATTTCGCAAACGCAGGGCCCAACCAATCAAACACAAACAACGAACGAGGTGAGTTTTAAAACCATGTTAATAGTATAATATAAGTATGAAGAACATGCAAATAATCAACACATAATCGTATCAAACAAATCACAATATAATAAAGAATTTCAAGAAAAAAAAAATCATATTATAAAGTAAAAATCACTCAAGGAGAATCAATATCTCATTATAACATCAAATCATCTAAGAGAAATTATTATCACATTAAATACACATTAACCACAACCAAACAATCACAAGACGGAGCAATGCTATGCATGCTCCTAATAACTATATGATCCGGATATAATATATGCCACTAAGGCAACTTCCACACAGAAAATAACTCATACCAATGGGGAAATAAACCTGCCACAAAGGGACCTTCCACACAGAAAATCACTCATACCAATGGGATAAAAAACTGCTACAAAGGCAACTTCCACGAAGATGCATATGCCATGACATGACGGTGCATTATCAAAATAAAATATTTCCACACATCCCACTAATATGCATATGACATGACATGATGATGTATCATCAAAATCAAGCATTCCCACACAGTCCACTAAGATTAAGTCAAATTATCTAAAAATAACTTATACGAAATCACCACCTTATTTAAATATCACTAAATCATAAATCACATGTTCTTATCAAGAAAATCAATTATTCTCAAACAACCATTATAAAAATTAAAGTTTCTACCTCATATATCATGAAGATCATATGTTCATAAATAACTATCACAAAGATCAAAGCTTCCACTACACATATCAAGAAATCATATATTTATAAAAGTATCATAAAAATTAAAACTTTAATTTGTTATATCATAAAAATTTAAACTTTCATCACATACATATATAAATTAAAATCTTCATATATGCCACACATAAATTCAAATTTTATCACATATATCATAAATAAGACTTTCAACACATTAAAAATAAAACTTAAACTTTCTTCACATATACCACACAATTGCAGAATTTAAATCAGACAACAACCTAATAAAAGTTTCTAATCCATATTTTAATCCAACAAACCATAATTAATTATATTAATTCAATTATTATTAAATAGGGCTACCACCGTGCATAGCGAGGCATGAATAAATCATTGGAAAATACGGTTATCCCGTTCAACTCACAATATATTATACTCATGAATTCAAACATTCTCTCATCCCTTACGTTTTTCCACGCTTTCACACACAAATATGAGTCCGCAAGAAAAAAAATTTGTTCTTTGACTCCTTGTCCTTCAATCGATCTAACTCGATATTTTATGGGTAAACGTCAAAAATAAATTATGAAAACACACTCTAAAAGGTTAATTTTCGAAACTGAATCAAGTTAACTTACCTAAAGCAGAAAATAGTCATGTTATAATATAACCATCGTTCACACGGTTGTTTTGGCGTTGGTTTCACTCAAATCGTACTTAAGGTGGCGAAGAACGATTCAAAATAACGAATTCCGTAAACGAAAAAGTTGGGTATTTTAGAGAGAAATTTGGATGGTTAAAAATATGAAAAAGTGTGTTTCTTTTACTAGCTCAAAGAATGAAAAAACATATTGAAATTTGGATGTAAACGGAGAACGTTTTCTGGAACAGTTATCGATGAACGGTGTTAAACGGTAATTAAGATTTTAAAATACATTAATTACAAAAACTCTCATATTCACAACATTAACTATAATTATTACTATAATATTTTATAAAGTAATCACATAAAAATACTACCATCTTTATAGAATAGTCAAAACGATAAAATAAATAAATATAACATAAATAATTTATATTTATTACCAAATCTCAATAAATACGTATTAAACCATCATATCATAGAAAATATGTAAAAATAAAGAAATTAATCACAATCTTACTACTATCTTAAGACAATAATTTATAAAACAAATAATTAAAATAGAAAATAGTCTTAAATAATTAAAATATAACTATGCACACATTTATCATGTAGTTTAACAAACACGAAAATATCACCACAAATATCTAATGCAAATTTACATGTAAACTCACTCAAAATTTTATCCTCTAAAATACTTTTGCTAAAATACCATTATCTTTTTCAAAACAAATTAAATAACTAATCATAATATTTATCATTTATATTACTCATTAAATCAAATACATATACGATTATCAAACCATAAGAAACTAACCCATATAAGGAGAAGTAATCATAAAATTAATCAACATATATTCTAAACTAATTTTAACACCAAATTAATTTTTTTAAAATCCTATTTAATTAATAAAATAGTTGAATATGAATTTTGGGATGTTATAATGTGCAAGGCATGATCCTTATTGTCCTAAATCAAGATTGTGATAAATGATAAGATTTTTTTCCCTTGGGTTATAACATCATTAGGATCCAGACTTTGAATATTTTGATTTCTGGTGTGAGAGATTTTGGAAGTAAGGGAGGTAAGGAATGTTTGGAGGTCAGGGAAGCCATATGGAATGGGTTGGGTGGAGGGGAAGATTTCCAGAGGCATCGAGGAGGTAGAAGAATTAGAGGAAAAAGATAGGGTCTTCTGATGATGTGTTAGAGACTAGGTTGACAAGAGGTGGTTCAACGAGCACCGCTTCAAGGGGAGAGGGATGTGGAGAAGACGATGAGGTAGGGTCAGATACTACACTGGAGGAGGTAGAAGATGATGGTAAAGTAGTGGAAGAGGTAATTGTTTGAGCATATGTACGAGGCTTATGAAGGAACAGATGTGTTTTGTATATATCATCTAAGATATAAGATTCAGAAGTGGGAGGGGTGATGGTCGTAGGGTTAGAAGAAGGAGTATTGGAATGAAGTTGGTTTTATACATAGAGTTTTGATGTTAACGAAAGTATTTTATGAGAACAATATATTTGACCTCACAGAGTATGAAAGAAGATTTGTGTTTTTGAAGACAATCTAAAATAAGATTTGATTCAAATTTATAATTAAAGAAAATTTTTGACCAAATTCAAAAGAAGATATGGTCAAGATCTGATCAAGATTTACAAGAATATTTGATCAAGATTTATCACAAGAAGATAGGAATTACTTATAAGAAGATTTGATCAAGATTTATCTACAAGATATGAATTTTTTACAAGAATATTTGATCAATATTTATGTACAAGAAGATAAGAATTACTTATAAGAAGATTCGATCAAGATTTATCTACAAGAAGATATAAATTATTTTCAAGAAGATATGAACTATTTACAAGAAGATTTTATCAAGATTTATCTACAAGAAGATATGAATTAGTTACAAGAAGATTTTATCAAGATTTATTTACAAGAAGATATGAATTATTTACAAGAAGATCTGATCAAGATTTATCTACAAGAAGATATGAATGATTTAAAAAAAGATATGAACTATTTACAAGAAGATACATTAATTATTTGCAAAGATATGATTAAGATTTTTACAAAGGAAGGAAGTTTCATCTGAAGAATTTGTGAAAGCAATCTTAACAAAATACGAACAATATCAATCTGAAGAATTTGCAAACTCAATCTGAAAAAATATGAACAATATCAATCTAAAAATTTAGAAACTTAGTATGAACAAAATACCAACAGAATCAATCTAGAAGAACTGCTCAAATTGGATTTAGAAATAAATAGTATAATATCAAAAAGCATCTTGTTCAGAATTATTTTTTTAATAAGATCATTATTGATCAAGCTAGGAATGAAGATACAATTCATAATTAAACAATGACTAAATTGAGGCCCTAATTTTATCTATAAATAGATACTCAAGGTTGAAGAAGAAGATTGTCAAAAAAATCATAAAAGAGTAGAAGAACTCAAGCTTAAAATTCCAAATTCATCTCAGAGTTTAAAGAGAGAAACATTTATTCGAATGAGAAATATTTTCTAAGCGTTTTCTTAGAGTGTGATAGTCATTGTTTTAATCAACTTGTAAGAAGTAACTACTCAAGTTCCAAACCTTTGTATTCAAACTCGGTTGTGGTGTTAGTGTGCCTTCAACAAATTGGGGTTGTCATATTATGGCGAAGACATGGCTGGTAGAGTCGAGGTGAGTGTGTTCCTCAAAAGTCTGGTGTTGTCAGGTTGTTTGAGAAGACTGGCTTGGAGGGTTAGGTGTTTTGTAATTCAAGTTGTTGAATTAGTGGATTAAATCTTTTGAGTGAAGGGACTCGGTGTAGCCAAGTTAGTGGTGAACCCGGATAAATTACTTGTGTCGCTTTATTCTTGCACTCCTTAATTTTGTTATTGCTTCTACTCAAAGTAAATCATCAAGTTTGAACCATTTTAATCAAATAATGAAAAAGTTATCAACTTAGTCAAACACAATTCAACCACCTTCTTGTGTTTGCACTATCAAGCAGGGACATATTTGGTTGGTTGGGGAGAGAGAAAGAGATGGGTTGGTTTAAGTTAAGGGACGGGGATAGGAATAGGGTGTTCAGAGTCTAAACTTAACTTTTGTTTCTTCCTCCGAAGAGGAGTTGTTGTGTCTTCATCAGTGATGGTTGTGTCTTCCTCATCCTTTTTAATGCTTAGAGAGAAAACCACTCTTTTTCATTTTTTTGCAAAAACTTGTTCAACATGGGCTAGGGGCAAACACACTAGGGCCACAACTTGGCCAGATTGACACATTCTCATATATTCCAAAACGACTTCTTTGTTGTCTTCTACGAATATGGGAACGATAGAGTCATCCACCTCTAAGGGTGTAGCCAAAAATCAACTTCCTTGACCCATTGTTCTTCTGGTGTCACCACTGGGTTGAATACAATGCTTGGGGGATACCAGTCTCATCATGGTAAGACTGGAGATGATAAAAACGGGAGTAGAGGATGATACCAAGTGTTCCTCCTAAACAAAACTTCTTACTTCCTCCAAAAGCTGAATGAGGAACGTACGCATGAGTACAACAGTTGTCATTTTGGGATAGAGAATAGTCTTGATTTGCCTATTCTAGAGTTGATAATACAGGACCGCATTGCTCCAAGATGATGTGGGGAAGGTTTGTCTTGATTCTTTGAGAGATTTACATAAGACCCTTGTTGTCTTTGCTAACATAGTCTATCGACCCACCCTTGGGAACCACACACCCAATAAGGATTTTGAAAAGAACACGATACTTAGGTTTCAGATGAACATACTTGGAACTCCCCCTTAGGTCCTCGAAGAGTTCCTTGTTGATTTTGAAGGTACCAACACTTGATTAATACCAATTTTTCAGTATCATCCTTTCATTTGAACATCTTGTGATGACAACTAGGGATTGTTGAGTGATCTTAATAGGAAGACCCAACACAATGCTAGAAACCTCGTTGTCGATGTTTGCATCAGCATACCTCCAAAACTCTTTTACTAGGAGTTCCAAAGAAACATCTTGTCCAAGGTTGAGGTACTCAAACCATCCTACCGCAACTAGGTCATCAATGAAGTCGAAATCATTCTCAGCTAGGTTTGCGAGATCGACTTTTAGTTCATTAATAATCTCAAGTTGATCGAGGTTGCATTGAAGCATTCCAATGCAGGAAGCATTGGTGGTTGAGGGGATTGAGGAATAGCTTGACACCATTGAAACAAGTGAGTTTAAGGAGATAGGAAAATATAATTGTTCGAAAGAACGAAAGTGTGAGAGTTGTGAGAGCCATGAGTCATAGTGAGTACAAAAAGGTTTAAGAGCCAAAACATTGAGTTTTTTATTAAAAAAAAATGCACGTCTGAAACACTTGTTAGAGTATCGCATTTACAAAAAAAAAAATGTTACATATCCATGATTAATTGAATTTAAATCAATAGATACACAAGTAAATTCAATGTCATCAGAGGCAGAGCAATCATATTTTTAACACGTCACTTTGTTTTACTATAGGCAAGGAATATAAAGGATTTAAGCATTATTCTTTGATAAATAGAATCTTTATATGTTTCTTTATAAGCTTAAATATGTCCTCAACAAGGGGTTTGTGAAAATATCAGCCCAATAATGATTAGTGTCCACAAATTTAATGTCTAAAATATTCGTCTGTACATAATCATTAATAAAATGATAATTAATCTCTATGTTTTTCCCTAGAATGTAAAATAGAGTTTTTGGTTAAACATATAGTTTGAGGTGTTATCATAAATGATAAAAATGTTACTCTCGTAGATTTTGAAATCTTCTAGTTGATGTTTCAACCACAATAGTTGAGTGCTGCAATTAACTATTGAGATATACTCTACTTCTGCTGTAGACAGAGCAATAGTGTTTTGTCTTTCGCTTGACTAGGAGATCAGATTGTCACCAAGGAATATATAGTTTCCACTAATGCTCTTGCTTTCTAGCCTATCTCCAGCATAATTAGCATCATAGAAACCTACTAACATGTACTCATAGGATTTCTGATAACATAGATCAAGGTTAGTAGTTCCTTAGGGTTTTGATGAATTTGAATTCCCAAAAAAAAAAATTCAATTCTCCCATCATACTTATCTCAAATTCATTCTTCATTAACTTAGAAAGTTCTTGGTAGAGATTGTCGTTAGTAGAACCAAAAATAATATCATCTATATATATATATATATATATATATATATATATATATATATATATATATATGGACAATGAGAAGGCCATTCTTAGATTATTTTCTAAATAAAGTAGTGTCAACTTGAACTCATTCAAGATTATTTTCTAAAAGAAAGTTGCTTAGTTTGTCATACCAAGCGTCTGTTTTAGTCCCTATAATGATTTCTTTAGTTTGAAGACATAGTCTGGAAATTCATTATCTTCAAATCCAGGAGGTTGTTTGACATATACTTCTTCATTTATGTAACCATTTAAGAAATCATTTTTCACATCCATTAGTGATTTTATTAAATACTGCAAACGAAAGTTAAAGTCTGATACCCTCTAACCTTGCCAATGGAGTTAAAGTTTCAGTGTAGTCAATACCTTCATGCTGACTATTATATCCTTGAGCAACAAGTCTAGCTTTGTTTCTAACCACTTCACCTTTCTTATCGAGTTTGTTTCTGAAAACCCAATTGGCTTCTTTTCTATGGGTTTGGGCATTAGATCTCACACATTATTCCTTTTGAATTGGTTCAGCTCTTCTTGCATAGCTTGTATCCATCCATCATTTGATAGTGTTTTGTCTAGAGATGTCTCCGTAAGAGCATATCAAGTTTGCAAGAGATCATTTATGTTTCCTATGATCAGAGATTCTAAACGAGAGGACTTGTATTTCCATCCAGTTTTGGATTTTTAATGCTCTTGATCTGAGTTGTTAGGTGGATCTTCTAATTCAGTTTAGACTGATTTTGACGCTTCTTTAATTTTATTTGGTTCCTTTGAAGTATCTAGTTCCTCTAAAACCTGTAGATCTACAAAGTTTATGTCTAGATTTGACTTTCATAGTCAATCTTTTTGTCATCAAACTTGAAGAGGATTGATTCCTCAACAATCAATGTTTCTTTGTTGTATACTCTATAGGCTTTAGACCTTTCAAAGTATCCCAAAAAGATGCATTATTGTGTGGTGTCCAATTATCATACCCTTTTGATCACCTTCAAATCCTTCGTTCTTGAGGGTCAGATCTTGGAACATATACTTTACTCATGTTATGTGTCGTGAGCATCCACTGTCCATGTACCAAGATTGGAGTTTCAACTTTGTTGATAAGGATATCTGAAAGGTATCTTTTCTTTCCATGTTTTCATCATAGGACAAGTTATTCTGGTGTGGCCTTTCTTACGGCAGTATGCACAAGCAACATCAGGTTGATTAAATCTAGGATTTTATGTTGTTTCTTCAAAGCCTATGTCGCAGTTGTTGTTTTTGCTAGCACCATACATCATAGAAGCTTATTTACTTAAGTCTATGTCATTATCTAAAAATAATTGAAAGGCTACTTCATACTTAACAAAATTGCAGACTTTATCCTCTGAGGTCCTTGAACCTTTTTCTTTCAAAGTTAGATTTTCCTTTTTAGCTTTTCAAAATCTTTTTCAAGGGAACTGCATTTGTTTGTTAACATGTCATGAGCTTTTCTAAGAGACTTAAGTTTTGAAGAAACCTTATGATTTTTGTTGAGAAACGTATTTAGCATATCTATGAGTTCACTACGAGATAAATAAGAGAATACCTCAATTTCTTCATCCGCAGATTCAGAGTCAAAGTCAATATTTTCCATCAGAGCCATGTTTCCATACTTTTCATCTTCATTAGATGATTCATCAGAGTCATCTAAAGTTTCCATAATACCTTTCTTTTTGGTCTTAAAGTCTTTCTTGTGGGATTTTCCTTTCTCAAGTTTAGGAAATTTTGATTTGAAATGACCCGGTTCCTTGCATTCATAGCAGATGAGCTTTCTTTTCTCTAGCTTTTCACTTCCTTCTATGCTATTTTGGGATTTCTGAAATCTTTTTTGGGAAATGATTTCCTTTTATTATTCCACATGCACTGAATTTTTCTTGAGATAAAGACGGCTTTTCATCATCTGAATCTTCACTATGATTTTCCCATTGTTTTCCTATGAGTCTTCAGTTGCTTGCAGAGCCTTAGAATTGGTCTTCTTTCCTTGGGATTTGAGAGCCATAGATTTTTTCTTCTTCTTGGGATCTGAGTGAACTCATTAGCTCTTCTAGAGGCAACTTGTTTAGATCATTGGCTTCTTGAATAACTGTTACCTTTGGTCTCCACTTACTGGCAAGACTTTTGAGACTCTTGAATAACTGTTACCTTTGGTCTCCATGTTTGCATACTTTTCATCTTCATCATATGATTCATGAAAGTCATCTAAAGTTTCCATAACACCTTTCTTCTTGGTCTTGAAGTCTTTCCTGTAGGATTTTCCTTTCTCAAGTTTAGGAAATTTTGATTTCAAATGACTTGGTTCCTTGTATTCATAGCAGATGAGCTTTCTTTTCACCTATTTCTCTGCTATTTTAGGATTGTTGAAATCTCTTATGGAAAATGATTTATTTCTATTGTTCCACATGCACTGAATTTTTCTTAAGAAAAGACGACTCTTCATCATTTGAATCTTCACTTTGATTTTCCCATTCGTTTTTCTATGAGTCTTCAGTTGCTTGCAAGGCCTTATAATTGGTCTTCTTTCCTTGGGATTTGAGTGAATTCATTGTCTCTTCTAGAGGCAACTTGTTTAGATCCTTGGTTTCTTGAATAATTGTTACCTTTGGTTTCCACTTACTGGGAAGACTTTTGAAGATCTTTTTGACATGGTCGGCAGTAGTGTAGCTCTTATGGAGATCTAGAAAACATTATTTCAATGTCTTCATTTTCTTCCATCTATAAGAGTTCATATTTGAGGACGAGTATATTAGCTTTGGCTTGATGTATCTATTTATTTCCATCATAGTTGAGAACTAGAGCATCAAAGATATGCTTAGTTGTTTCTTTGTTGCTGCATTTTTCAAACTACATGAAGGTGATAGCATTCATCATGAAGGTTCTGGCTTTTTAATGCATTTTGTATTGTTTCTTTTGGTTAGCGTTGAAGTTCTTTCTCGATATTTCAATACTAGCTTCATCTTTTGGAGCTTCATAGCCATCTTCGATTATGTCTTGGAGTTCAGGATCATGAAAGATGTAAAAACTTCTCAGTTTGTCTTTCCAGTACTCGAATCCTTCTCCACCAAACAAGAGAGGCCTATTAATGTTTCCACCTATAACTTCTTCACCATAGTTAGTCATAAGGGATAGAGATCTTTACTCAAACACGGTAAAATGCTCATCTTTGAGATCGAGCTCTAATACCAATTGTAGAACGAAAAAAACACAAGAAAAGGGGGGTTTGAATTGTATTTTAAAAACTTTTTTATGTGGCTATACTACAGTAAACAAGGTAGTGCAAGTAACAAAAGTGGAGCAAATAGACACAACGATTTATTTTGGTTCACCATCAACACGGTAGGTACGTCAAGTCCCTTCAACCTGAAGGATTTAATCCACTAGTTTATGATTGAACACCTGCAAGTCACACTAATATGTGTTCAATCTTCACAACCTTTTAGCTTAATACAATCAAGTAGTTGAGGAAGGCAGCCGCTACTAGATTAGGTTACAATAAAAAGGTTTTGGGTTTTTCTGAATTAGCTCTTACAGAGAGTGTTTACAAACTTATTACTTAAGAAATTCTCTTAGCACAAATATGAGGCAAAATGATATTGAGCAAGAGTGCAAATGTGCTTATCGCTTGTTGCTTATATGTTGTGTCTTTTTTCGTTGACAGAGGCACGTCTTTTGTAAAGGACGATTAGAGTTTTTTGGTTGTTGTCTTGATTGCGAGAAATTAGCATAATGCATGAAGTTTCAAATTAGTATCTTTGTGGAATTGATTTGCTAGAGAAACTTTCCAAAAACTGATCTTGTAATAATTTGCTATATCTGTTTAAAACAGTTGGGAAGCAAATGGTATGATGATCATAGCATGTCTTAAGATCTTCAGACAAGTTGCTGATTTAGGATGTATATCAGACAATGTGCAATTGTTTTGTCTTCTTTGGGAGTTGACATTTTCAAAGGATACAATGCTTCAGAGTCAGACGGTTAAATGCTTGATGTGATTATCAGAGACAAAGGCATTTACTCATTTGTCACACTTATCAGAGGTAGAAGCAGATTATTTCTTGTTACGCTTATCAGAGGCAGAGGTAGAGGTATATTGTTTCTTGTCATGTTTATCAAACATAGAGGAACAAAATCCATGTTAAGTACATTAAAGAAAAATAAACTATAATATTGCTTTGCATTTCTAGAGGCATCTGGGTCACAACATTGTTTTGTGTATCAGAATTAGAGAAGATAAATGAGAAGAAGTTGAGTTGTATCTTTGTATTCGTCTAATCATCAGAGGATACGTTGAGAGTCTATTAACCAAATATTTGATCTCAAACCTGGGCACTTAATCACAATGTCAGAGCATTTAATTGTTCCCACAAAAAAATTTGGAGGGCTACCTCCAAGTCACCTAGGAATTTCCAACCATAATACCCCTAAGGTTTAACAATCTTGGCTTAAGGCTCCATAGTAGACCGTCACGATCAGACACATTCAATTGTATTTTCCCAACATCACTAGGTTTTTCAGGCCCTACCTATATGATGACAAGATAATCTCTACATAAAAAATTCACAACATATATTTTCTTCCCTCGTTGACCTATATTACTCCATTAAGAGCACCATCTTTAGCACAAGTTGGAATTATCACTATTTCATCAACTATGGGGTGACATGAACATACTCATCACAATTTGATAACATCTCAATCTTCTGTCACCAACATCATCATATATTATTATGTCGCACAATGCATTCAAGTTTTATCATGACATCACAAAATCTCATTAAATCAAGCAAAGACATGAAATACATTCAGCATCCAATATCATAATGATATCAAATATAATATACCACACAACTATTGAAAATTAAATAAATCAACATTTTATAAACATTTCTATTTCATATTTTAATCTCACAATTCTCATACTTTCACATTAATTAATTTATCTCTCAAATGATCATCTTCATACGTAGCGAGCCTCAGATGAATCATTGGGAAATACAGTTTTCCATTTCATCTAACATTATAATATACTCATAAATTCAATTTCTCTCACCCGTTACCCTGGTCTGACACTTTCATACAATAAAAGGATTAGAATGATGTTCAATAACCATGACATGTCAACAACGCGCAACGAACGAGTCCTAAAGCGCCGACGAATTTCCAGAGTCAATGAAGCATGACTGATTATTTATGAGGAGCATAAAAATAAGTGTTAAATGATTAATAATAATTTTAGAAGCAAAAGTGGGGTCAAATAGATGAAAAAACTACATAAAAGTTGCACCTGATGCACCAAAGCGCCGAAATGGTCTGATGTTAACTTCATTGAAACACACAAATGAATAGTATTTCTTGAATGTTTCGACGATAGGAGTCCAAAAATTGTGCTATTTTTTTTAGACAACAAATGTGGTGATTGGAAATGCCCAAAAATAGCTCGTCCAAGAAAAAGAAACGCAATTGTTTCTAATTAAACGAAGCCACTGTCGATAAAATTGATGCATAAATGGATTCATTGGTTGATTTTGTGTGGGATAGATGTTGGGATTGATTCAAATGACAAATAATTAGTGAGAATGAATTTGAGATAAGAGAGTTTTGTTTTTGTGTCTCCATGGCAGTTTCCAACACGTACGAAGGCAATTTAAATGGAAAAAGTGTCAGGTATTATGAATTAAACCATAACTGTGGAGTGATTTGGTAATGGTGAATCAAGTGAAATTAGGAAAATAGTTTTCATGGTGAGATTGCATGTGGACAAATATATGGAGAAGGAACTTGTGAGGTGAGCGTCATTGCAAGAATAAAATAGGGAAA
>NC_021162.2:35819945-35831423 GCF_000331145.2 Cicer arietinum | reverse complement strand
AGGGAAAGAAAAGATGATTAGGTTAGATTCAATTCGTTTAAATTTAAAATTAAATGAAATACTACACTAATTAAAATAAAATAGAATAAGTTAATTAATTGATGAGGAGATGTCCAATTATTGTAATAGATGGGAGGTAAAAATGTTGGGTTTAGGTTTTCTTCGTCAACTCAATATCACAATAAAAATACAGACTTTTCAACAAAAAAAAAAAGTTTAAAGAAGACTTTAGTAATATCCATACATTTTTACGAGGATAAAAATTGAGATAGTGAATTATTTTAAAATTTGATTTACATAATATAACTATTCTACTTTTTATAATTTTGAAGGATTAATTTAACTATTCTACTTTTTATATTATTAAATAATATGACTATTCTACTTTACTGATTTATATTTGATTTAAATCAGTAATATAAAATTATGACTATTCTACTTTTTATAATATTGAATGATTAATTTGATTACAAAAACTAATTTCTTTAATTAACAATAATATTTAAAATAATATTAATAATTTATAAAATTAATAACTAATATTGATACATCTAAGTTATGAACGATTAACTACTACTAAATCATAACGACAATACACTTTGAAATTTAAATATTTAAAAAATTTCTTAAAAAAAATCTTAAACAATTAAATTACAAATTAAAGTATTTATAAATGTAAATATATAAAAATTCGAGGTATTACAAAGTATCATTCGGGATCATATCGTGTCTCTTATGCTCTTCATTCGTTAAAAAATTTCCATGAGAGCAAGCTTCAAAATAAATGACTTGATATTATTCAACCAGACCAATCCTTAGTTTCAAGAAAAATAGATTATGCTCTTGCTTGTTATCCTCCACAAGATTAGAAAAATGTCATATGCCGACTTGAGATAAAATTGATCATTTGCCGCGAGGGTTCAATTAGGGAAGTCAGCATTGGAATTTTGAATAGGTGGTTGTGTAGCTTCAATTATTGGATAAGCCTTGTTAGGGAGAAGATGTCTGAATACATATGCATACGCCAGCTACCATTATCAGCATAAAAGGATATCGAAAGTTCATCTTGATATGTAGGAATCTTCCCCATACACTTATGTTCAATGGAGCTCACAAGCCTATTGTCCTTCCAAAATGTGGTATCTTCACCATTTTGCACCATCGATGCAGTATTGCTCTCCACTTCCAGCTAGGCTTAAGAAATAGCTCGTCACATATGTAAATAACTAGCCTGAGGGAGCATTTTAGGCATGGTTTGAACCCCACAACTATATTTGGATCACATCACTCTGACCCGTAATCTATCAGGACACACCACAACTTGTCAGGTTAACTTCATCAATAAGCTTTGGATTTATTTAGAATGATTTTTTGACTACAAAAAAGATCTTGTAAGATTTCACGCACTAGATGTGCATGATCCATGGATGCTTCTTCTAGCAATATAATATCATCTACAAAACAAGCATGAGAAGTTTTTGGAACATTCTCGTGTCCAAAGTTGAGAGGTTTCCAAACATTGGCATTAACTAAATCATCAATTTTATGTCCCAAACGTTCTAGTGCAAGAACAAAAAGGTATAGAGATATTGAATCTCCCTAGCTAAGTCCACGGAACAAGACGAAGGTTCATAGACGAGGAGGAAATACAATGTCCAATCAAGTTATTAAGAGTATGAGGAGTATTAAGAACACGAAGAATGTTCGAGATGAAATTCCTCTCCAATCTATCATAAGCCTTCTCCGAATCAAGTTTGATTATCATATAGCCCATTTTTCCTTTCAAGTTGTTCATAAAATGGATGCACTCTTGAAGCACCAATATATTGTCAATTATAAATCTTCCAGGAATTATACTTCTTTGAGTATGGTCCACCACATGGGAGAGAATGTTCCTTAAACGTGTAAGCACTTGCCACTTGCACAAAGCAATGGGGAGAAATTGAGATGTCTTTTCTAGATCATCGAATTTAGGGATGAAGGTGAGAAGGGTTTGATTCATCCTCCTTATCTTATTATGATCCTCAAATCCCTCCGGGATGAAGTTATGTAGAGAAGCACCAATCAAATTCCATTGGCTTTTGAAAAAGAATGGGTGAAACCCATCAGGGTCAGGAGATTTGAAACTCTTCATACTGAATAAGGCACTCCTAGTTTCACCCATTGTCCTCTTGTTGGAAATGATGAAACATAATTGGCATTGATGATGGCTTTAATGTGTGAATTGAAAAATGAGAAGTCCCACATTGGAGGGAACACACTCATTTATGACATTTATAAGGAGTTAGTTTCACAATTGGGTTGGGCCCCAAGGGGCACCGCAATTTTGTGAAGGAGGGAGAACGCAAGCAAACGGACCACCACGCGCGCGCCGCCGCCGCCCGTCGGGCTCGGCTCGGTCCGGTCCGGGTTGTGGTGTATAATAATTAATTAATTGCTTGCGATGAGTCACATATTACGAAAATGCCATCCACAAGGTCAAAGTCAAAGTTGTTCTGAATCATTCAAACCCTCTCCATATCTGAGGCTTTTCTCACTTCTCCCCCTTATATTCTTCTTCTTCTTCTTCTTTTCTTGAGTAGTAGCCTTCGTGGTTGATAGTCTGCCTTGCACAATTTTGGGCAGTGCCTCGAAACGTCTTAAAGAGAGCGACCTAGTCCGCGACTCAACCCAGTAATATTTTCGGTGGCATAAATTGTTTTCAAAGGTTTTCGAATTTCAAAAACAACACCTCTGGTTAGCCAATTGCGCCTGATCACTAAGCTTCATCATATGAAAAGTAACAATAGTTTGAAAGGAGAGGTCTGAGTTCCTATTGGATGAATAAAGATAGCTATAGAACTCCAAAAATGATTTTGCAAATGAACCTCATCATACAACCATTCATCATTATGGTCCTTAAGAGTGGCAATTTTGTTGCACCTCATACACTTCAAAGTCGACATGTGAAAGTATCTGAAATTGCGATCACCAAAGGCAATCCACTTACTACGGGATTGTTGGTACCAGTACACTTCTTCATGTTGGACAATAGTGTTGTACTTAACACACAAATACTCCCATTTCAAATTAATCTATCAAAATGCCCTTTTTTTTTTTCTTCAATTTTTTTCAATGTTACAAGTCGCCATTTGGAATGGCGACTTCCTTAAGAAAGGCCAACTTTCAAATGGCGATTTCTTACTAAAAATTAAAAAAAAATTGAATTTTTATTTTATTTTTATTTTTTAAAAACAAGTGGGAAGTCACCATTTGTAAGTTGATCTTCCTTAAGGAAGTCGCCATTCCAAATGGCGACTTGTAACATTGAAAAAAAAAGGGACATTTTGGTAGATTAATTTGAAATGAGGGTATTTGTGTGTTTTTTTTTTCAAAAACAGGGTAGTGAGAAAAAATACCCAAAAAACTAACCCGAAAGATAGATTTTGTATTTTGAGAAACAAGATGCGGTAGAAGTAAAACACTATTGTCCACCATGAAAAAATACCCTCATTTGGTAGCAACAATTCATCTTATGCTTTTTTTACATCCAGTTCATCCTACGATTTACTCCTTAATAATCAGCGTATGTCTTTCATATGTGTTTGCAAAGTCTCGAGTTTGAATTCAAGACAAGGCGTTCAACCTAACAATATCAATATTTATCAGTTGAATTAATATTTAAGGACATAATCGAGATCCACTTACTCCATAACATTTATCTATTTCAAATTTTAGATAAATTGAACATTTGTAATTATAATAGTTATGTGTTCAATTATCTATTTAAAATAACTTATATTTATAAATATAATATATATCTAGATAAAAAATAATATATAATATATTTGTTAATAACTTTCTAATGACCTATTTCTTACGTATCACTCTCTCATATTTCTTAATCACTCTCATATTTATTGTACCATTTAGCGTTCTACAAATGATTGTTTTTTTAAAAAATACATGTGTTGTTCTAATTATATTAATAGCCAAAAAAAAATTATATCTAATTATATATTAATAAATATAATTTCAAATATAATATGTTTCTTCAATTGATCGAATAAAAAACGTTATTAAAGGAGTACATTAACCATTAAAAAATTATAATAAATTATACATGTCAATCAAAACCATTTAAAATTGAATTTGATTTCAAACAAAAATAGAAATGTAATAACTCACTGATCACTAATTTATCCTTCCAATGCCAACTTGTACATATCATTCCTTCCGTTCATATTTTTTTATGCATGCAAAAGGAAATATGCTAATTCACAAATCACAAATTCATTATCAATTATGAGTTACCAAAACACTGTAAAAAATAATGAATGCTTTTATAATTAACATATTTTTTATATAATATTCTAACTTAATGGCATTAAGGTAGTATATAATTCGGAGAATTCTTCATCAATTTTCTCTTCACAAAACCGAAATAATAGTATGGTTCTCATGTATATGTTTTTGCACAATTTTTTTTTTTAAAGTTATGGTTTTTATTATTTAATATTGATCATTTTATAAATATTGAATTTGTTTATGATTTTTAAAAAGTGATTTTGATTATATATTTTTGAAAATAATTTTTATTAGTACTTACTTAAAAATAGTAGAAGTTATTTTAGACATGTTTTTTACCAATTAAAAAAGGTAATTTTGATATTCAGTAACTTAGATATTCATTATTAGAGATTTTAACATGATAAAAATCACATTTTTTTTATAAAAATGTATTTTTCGAAAATGATTTTTATGAAGAGCTTCTCAAAATAATTTTTATTTTAACCATTTTTTGAAATTTCATTATTTGAAAAAAATTATAGCAAATAGATGAAATACTTGAAATGATATTTTAAGATCAATTTTTCATTTGAAGCTTTATTTTTAAAATTTCTTATAGGTCAATATTTGATGTAAGTTATGAGGTATCCAAATCATTCACCAACATACATATATGAAAGAGAAGCAAATTATTTTGCGGTAGTTAAAAAGAGGGTCTGCATCGGTTGTAATTGTTGTAGTTTAATGTTTGCGACAGTTTCCCAACCGTCGCAGATTCGTGAGTCGCGAGATTGTTTTGCGAAGGTTAGAAAAATCGTCGTTCCAACTGTTGCAAATGTTTGTGATAGTTCTAACAACCTCCAATAAGGTCTTTAAATGTATCCATTTTTTGTTCTAGGAAGATATTGCGATGGTTACGAACCATCACTATGTGCCTTTTGTGATGGTTATGAACCGTCGCAAACTTAATTTTTTATTTTTTATTTGTTTCTTTTTTTTTCTTTCATTTTTCATCAATTTAATAAAAATAAAAAACATTCATAAATCTCATTCATATAACTAAAATACAAAAATATAAAATTATAAATAAACATTATTTATATAATATATTCAAAAGTAACAATCATACATTAAATTTAATTAAAACAATAAATAAATTAGTTTAAATATTCAAAAACCAAAATATTAATAGAGTGACTGAACATGTAAAACAACAACATCAAACTTAGTTCATAAATCATCTAGATAGTCCCTAATGATATTTCATGATTAGACCGGCAACTAGAATCAGAAAAAAAAAACATCTTCTATCTCTTGATAATTCTAAGTATGTGTTGCCTGAAAAAACATATAAGTTATATATATATATATTCAATTCAACCTAACTTTTTCATACATAATCAAGACTTTTATATTAACATCAAACTAATTCCCTGATAGATAGCGGTAATAAACAACTAAGATTATTATGATTAAGTAATGTCTAAGATTACTCAAATTCAACAAAGGCATTGACATTACAATCACTTTTTCAGCAAACAGTTTTGCAAACATGACACCAATAAACAAATTATGCATGCATACTCAGATAATGGCTTATCAATATTTTTTATGCAAATGATTAAAGTAAATACAAATTAGAAAAGAAGCAAAAAAAACACAAAGAAGAAAAAAAACATATCCAATTTTTCCAAAATTTACTCCCCCCACCTTCCAAAACACTCAATTTGCAGCAAAAGGTAAAAAATCATACAATATAGTCAACACCCTACCATTATTCCATTCCATTTCTATGACTTTCGTTCTCATCCATATTTTTTATATTAAAAAACACACCAAAAAAAATATCTCAAACCTTAGAAAGATTAAATAACCAAAATTCAAAACACAAAGAAGTCTTCAAATTAAAAAAACAACTACTGCCACCTAAAAAAAATCAAATAATCAAACCCAAAACATGCAAGCATTAAAATTGATAAAAACACATCATTTGATATGTCAAAAGTATATATATTAGTCATTGGTCTATGCTATATCACTCAAGAGCTAGAAAAAGAACATCAATTTACATGTGGAGTGATATGGCCTAGTGATTCTTGAAGCAATGAAAACAAATTGCATCTAACCTAAAAATTTAAATTGCATCAACAATCTTACAACAACATCAAACCTCTACGGAAATAGGTAATTGAAGGTAATTGACCAATACCTTTTAATCATTTTTATAGGTTGTAGCATATTTATTCTTCTAGTGGTTTGGTTTTCCAAAACACCCAATTTGCAACAAAAGGTAAAAAATCATACAATGTAGTTAACACCCTACCATTACACTACGCCAAAAATGACATTTAACAGCGCCACTTTTACAGCGCTTGCTAAACACAAGCGCTGTTGTAAATATATTTTAAAAATAACGGAGCCTTTTACAGCGCTTTTGTTCACAAGCGCAGTAAAACAAGCGCTGTTGTAGGTCATATAACGTTTGCGCATAACGTTATAAGGCTTTTACAGCGCTTGTCAAAAAAGCGTTGTAAAATGAAGCGCTTTCACGTATCAGTTGCAGCGCTTTTTTTACAAGCGCTGTAAACACATGCGCTTTCAAATATTTGAACTACCTAATACAACACTTTTTGCACAAGCGCTGTAAAATACATGCGCTTTCATTGAATTTAACTACCTATTACAACGCTTTTTTCACAAGCGCTGTAAACTACATCTTTCAAATAATTATATACGTTGGAAACCCTCATATCCTCTACATCTTTCAAATAATTACATACGTTGGGAACCCTAATATCCTCTACGTACTGTGCGGCCATCTACGTTGTCTCGGGTATTTTTCACACATGATCTGTTATGTTTTGTTATATATATATATTAAATCTACTAAAAATTGTTATATATATATATATATATATTAAATCTCTTCTACACATGATTTGTTATGTTTTGAAATTGTCAAAAATTGTCAAAAACTCATACCACATGATTTGTTCTATTTAGAAATTGTTAGTTGATATTGGTTTCTTTTTGAAACTTGTTGATATGTTTTGAAAGCTTATTATTTTTGTAACTGCATTTATATAGGTGGTATAATATGGATAGGAAATGGATGTCAGCCAATCTTAAGTTAAATGAGTATTAAGAATGGGGAATCTCTTAATGTCTTGTTTACTTAATGTTTTGTTTTGAAAATCGTTTAAGTTAAATGAGTATTAAGAATGGGGAATCTCTTAATGTCTTGTTTACTTAATGTTTTGTTTTGAAAATCGTTTAAGTTAAATGAGTATTAAGAATGGGGAATCTCTTAATGTCTTGTTTACTTAATGTTTTGTTTTGAAAATCGTTTAAGTTAAATGAGTATTAAGAATGGGGAATCTCTTAATGTCTTGTTTACTTAATGTTTTGTTTTGAAAATCGTTTAAGTTAAATGAGTATTAAGAATGGGGAATCTCTTAATGTCTTGTTTACTTAATGTTTTGTTTTGAAAATCGTTTAAGTTAAATGAGTATTAAGAATGGGGAATCTCTTAATGTCTTGTTTACTTAATGTTTTGTTTTGAAAATCGTTTAAGTTAAATGAGTATTAAGAATGGGGAATCTCTTAATGTCTTGTTTACTTAATGTTTTGTTTTGAAAATCGTTTAAGTTAAATGAGTATTAAGAATGGGGAATCTCTTAATGTCTTGTTTACTTAATGTTTTGTTTTGAAAATCGTTTAAGTTAAATGAGTATTAAGAATGGGGAATCTCTTAATGTCTTGTTTACTTAATGTTTTGTTTTGAAAATCGTTTAAGTTAAATGAGTATTAAGAATGGGGAATCTCTTAATGTCTTGTTTACTTAATGTTTTGTTTTGAAAATCGTTTAAGTTAAATGAGTATTAAGAATGGGGAATCTCTTAATGTCTTGTTTACTTAATGTTTTGTTTTGAAAATCGTTTAAGTTAAATGAGTATTAAGAATGGGGAATCTCTTAATGTCTTGTTTACTTAATGTTTTGTTTTGAAAATCGTTTAAGTTAAATGAGTATTAAGAATGGGGAATCTCTTAATGTCTTGTTTACTTAATGTTTTGTTTTGAAAATCGTTTAAGTTAAATGAGTATTAAGAATGGGGAATCTCTTAATGTCTTGTTTACTTAATGTTTTGTTTTGAAAATCGTTTAAGTTAAATGAGTATTAAGAATGGGGAATCTCTTAATGTCTTGTTTACTTAATGTTTTGTTTTGAAAATCGTTTAAGTTAAATGAGTATTAAGAATGGGGAATCTCTTAATGTCTTGTTTACTTAATGTTTTGTTTTGAAAATCGTTTAAGTTAAATGAGTATTAAGAATGGGGAATCTCTTAATGTCTTGTTTACTTAATGTTTTGTTTTGAAAATCGTTTAAGTTAAATGAGTATTAAGAATGGGGAATCTCTTAATGTCTTGTTTACTTAATGTTTTGTTTTGAAAATCGTTTAAGTTAAATGAGTATTAAGAATGGGGAATCTCTTAATGTCTTGTTTACTTAATGTTTTGTTTTGAAAATCGTTTAAGTTAAATGAGTATTAAGAATGGGGAATCTCTTAATGTCTTGTTTACTTAATGTTTTGTTTTGAAAATCGTTTAAGTTAAATGAGTATTAAGAATGGGGAATCTCTTAATGTCTTGTTTACTTAATGTTTTGTTTTGAAAATCGTTTAAGTTAAATGAGTATTAAGAATGGGGAATCTCTTAATGTCTTGTTTACTTAATGTTTTGTTTTGAAAATCGTTTAAGTTAAATGAGTATTAAGAATGGGGAATCTCTTAATGTCTTGTTTACTTAATGTTTTGTTTTGAAAATCGTTTAAGTTAAATGAGTATTAAGAATGGGGAATCTCTTAATGTCTTGTTTACTTAATGTTTTGTTTTGAAAATCGTTTAAGTTAAATGAGTATTAAGAATGGGGAATCTCTTAATGTCTTGTTTACTTAATGTTTTGTTTTGAAAATCGTTTAAGTTAAATGAGTATTAAGAATGGGGAATCTCTTAATGTCTTGTTTACTTAATGTTTGTTTTGAAAATCGTTTAAGTTAAATGAGTATTAAGAATGGGGAATCTCTTAATGTCTTGTTTACTTAATGTTTTGTTTTGAAAATCGTTTAAGTTAAATGAGTATTAAGAATGGGGAATCTCTTAATGTCTTGTTTACTTAATGTTTTGTTTTGAAAATCGTTTAAGTTAAATGAGTATTAAGAATGGGGAATCTCTTAATGTCTTGTTTACTTAATGTTTTGTTTTGAAAATCGTTTAAGTTAAATGAGTATTAAGAATGGGGAATCTCTTAATGTCTTGTTTACTTAATGTTTTGTTTTGAAAATCGTTTAAGTTAAATGAGTATTAAGAATGGGGAATCTCTTAATGTCTTGTTTACTTAATGTTTTGTTTTGAAAATCGTTTAAGTTAAATGAGTATTAAGAATGGGGAATCTCTTAATGTCTTGTTTACTTAATGTTTTGTTTTGAAAATCGTTTAAGTTAAATGAGTATTAAGAATGGGGAATCTCTTAATGTCTTGTTTACTTAATGTTTTGTTTTGAAAATCGTTTAAGTTAAATGAGTATTAAGAATGGGGAATCTCTTAATGTCTTGTTTACTTAATATTCGTTTTGGAAATCGTTTAAGTTAAAAGAGTATTAAGAATGGGGAATCTCTTAATATTTCTGTTTACTTAAAGTTGTTTTGAAAATTCGTTTAAGTTAAATGAGTATTAAAAATGGGGAATCTTTTAATATCTCGGTTTACTTAATGTTTTGTTTTGAAAAACATTTAAGTTAAATAAGTATTAAGAATGAGGAATCTCTTAATGTCTTGTTTACTTAATATTCGTTTTGGAAATCGTTTAAGTTAAAAGAAGTATTAAGAGTGGGGAATCTCTTAATATTTCTGTTTGCTTAATATTTGTTGTGAAAATCGTTTAAGTTAAGTGAGTATTAAAAATGGGGAATCTTTTAATATCTGCATTTGCTTAACGATTGTTGTGGATGGAGTCAGTATATGCTCATGCATTTTCATGCTTTTTGTAAATCGTGCAGACCCGTGATAGGTGGCACCTTGATAAATAGTACTTTGGCCTGTGATAGGCGGTACATTTATGATTTACGTTTTTGAAAACCGTGCAGACCCGTGATAGGTGGCACCTCGATAAACGATACGGGCCCGTGATAGGCAGTACGTTTATGGTTTTCGGTTTTTTTGTAAATTGTGCAGACCCGTGATAGGTGGCACCTCGATAAACGGTACGGGCCCGTGATAGGCAGTACGTTTATGGTTTTCGGTTTTTTTGTAAATCGTGCAGACCCGTGATAGGTCGCACCTTGATAAATAGTACTTTGGCCTGTGATAGGCGGTATATTTATGATTTACGTTTTTGAAAACCGTGCAGACCCGTGATAGGTGGCACCTCGATAAACGATACGGGCCCGTGATAGGTAGTACATTTATGGTTTTCGCTTTTTTGTATTTTGTGCAGACCCGTGATAGGTGGCACCTTCGTAAATAGTACTTTTGCCTGTGATAGGCGGTACATTTACAATTTACGTTCTTCTTAGTAAACCGTGCAGACCCGTGATAGGTGGCACCTCGGTAATTGGTACTTTGGCCTGCGATAGGCGGTACAATTATGATTTACAGCCCTTCGAGGAGGGTTTTGGTTTGGAATTCCGAGTCCATGCATTTTGGCATATACGCATTGCATTAGGGTGCTTGGCACACGAGTCGTGTTTGAATCAAGTTTATGATTGAGTGGTTTGAATAAGAATTGTCGTGGTAATTGTGTTGGGATTGCTAAGTGTTATGTATTGATTATCGTGTGTGAGTGTGATGGATTGTAAAACTATTTCGGAAATCAATTTGTCGTGGTGATTGTGTGGGAATTGCTAAGTGTTAAGTTTTGGAGTTATGTGTGAGTGTGATTGAATTAGTTAATTATTTTTGGGAGAATAAGCAGGGAAATCGATTTCTCAATCGATTGGATGAGTTGCAGGAACTTCACTTTTTTTAACCTAATCGATTTGCCAATCGATTGTATAAATATGTCTTTCAAAAGCTTTTAAGAAATCGATTGGCCTTAACACAGGAACTCAGCAAAACTGACAAAATCGATTTGGCAACACAGGAACTCAGCAAAACTGACAAAATCGATTTGGCAACACAGGAACTCAGCAAAACTGACAAAATCGATTTGGCAA
>NC_021162.2:35817568-35819854 GCF_000331145.2 Cicer arietinum | reverse complement strand
TTATTTTGATTTCATTTTTAATTGGCAAGCATTACATGAACTTTTAGCATATGAGAAATCCTTTTAAGGTGCATGCTTAGTTGAAAGGTTATTTTGTGCATTTAGAACTTAAATGTTATGTGTTATCTGTTAATTTCGGTTGGTGACCCTTTACAACTATTGTGGAAATCTGGGAATTGCCCACATATGATAGCCAGGACGATCTTACCGGTTCGTACCCTACGGATGGGAATGCTTGACTGGAGCTACGCTAGGAGGATCTCACGGGGCGCGTGGAGATCACTCAGGGTGTATAGTTTTTGGTAGGATGATCAGATTAGGTTGATGTATAGGGACTAGACGTCCTTCTTTTTGGGTTGGAGTATTTTAATTTGGAAAAATGTACCTATACTAATATTGTCTGTTTGACATATTATTTATGATGGGGTCTATGTACCACCTTTTGAAGTGTAACTACTTTGGATTCGTATTTTGAGAAACTTTTCTGCTGCTTGTAAATTATAATTACTCAATTATTTATCCAAATGTATTTCCTTATTTGTTTTTCTTTGTTTTATTTTAATCTCTTTAAAAAAAAAAATACACCTTTTCTTTGGGGGCTGTGGAGCCTTAGTTATAGATTGTAGGCCAACTGTAAGTTGGTAGTCGTTATCTGATCATGCGTCGGGGTAATTGGTCTGAGTTGTCAGATCAGGGATAGTTATTATGTGTTGATATATTCGAAAGTTAGTTTTAGAATTATTCATTGTAGCGTTAACACTCTTCTTGGTGTTGGTTTTGGGGAAACACTACCTCCAAGAAGGAACGACGTTGCAAGAATGAACGTCAGTGGGGATGATCAAATGGTTGAAGCTACAAATAATATGGATGTTTCTGCTGTTGCACAAACAACTGCAAAGACTCTACGAGATCTGGAAAAGAGGGAAAAAGAGTTATGTGCTATTGAGTCAAGAGGATTAAAGATTTTCGTTGTTACCATCCTCCAAAGTTCAAGGGTGATGAGAACTCAGGAAAAGAGCTGATTAGTGGATTCAAGAAAATGGAAAAGATCTTCGAGATGACGGATTGTCAGGCAGAGTTGAAGCAAATCACGACGACATGGAATTTAGGAAATGGTTCCAAGGACACAGAAGCTATGTGTTGGTGTTAACTCGAAGATGATGAGTATGGATGGATTTACATTAGACTAATAAGGGATTTCATGTAAGGATCTAAGTGGAGAGCTTTTTAAGAAGAGCATTAGATGTTCGCCTGGTAGATTTCAGGATAAGACTGGATGAAGTTTAATAACTGTCAAAGAGGTGTGAACACCCTGAAATTATTGAGGAGATAGGGATTCCATTTGGAATAGCATTTGGTGCTTAGGTATCAACGAAATAGGCTTGTATCAAAGTTAAAGGAACGCTATTACAGTTCGGTTAAGATAGTCTAAGCCACAATCATGGTTGTTGGCTACTTATTGACAAATTGAGGAACTGATCATCCTTAATATCTTGTTGATAGTAAACAAAATCATGTTGAATGGAACAAACGAGTCTTACCGACTATGAAAGTGCGTAATGTTATTAAATATCTATGAAAAGGGATAGACGACACTTTCTTCACAGAAACATGACAAAGCAAGTTCTATCATGTAGGTTGAGTTGAGTGCAAACCTGGTGCAGTTATTACTCTTACTTTAAGTTTCGTAGGACTGTCAGGGTACGACAGGAGGTTTATTGAAGGTTGTGCTAAGATTGTGGCTCCATTGACACAACTCACTAGAAAGGATCAACCGTTCGCATGGACAGAGAAGTGTGAGGAAAATTTCCAGTTACTAAAGAGAAAGTTGACGACCTCACCTGTATTGGTATTACCGCAATCAGAAGAACCATATGGAGTTTACTGTGATGCGTCTCACCAAGGTTTGGGATGTGTTCTGATGCAACACAAGAAAGTTGTGGCTTATGCCTCAAGACAATTGAAGATTCACGAGAGAAACTATCCTACTCATGATTTGGAGCTTGTTGCGGTTGTTTTTGCATTGAAGATCTGGAGGCACTATTTATATGGGTGCACGTTCACCGTGTTCAGTGACCATAAAAGTTTGAAGTATTTGTTTGATCAGAAGGAGTTGAACATGCGCCAGAGACGATGGATGGAGACTCTCAAGGATTTTGATTTCACACTACAGTACCACCCTGAGAAGGCCAATGTAGTGGCTGATGCGTTGAGCAGAAGAAGTGTATCGGTGTCTTCACTAATTATGGCTAGACAACAAGAGTTGTGGGAAGCTTTTAGAGACCT
>NC_021162.2:35816403-35817477 GCF_000331145.2 Cicer arietinum | reverse complement strand
CAAGAGAAGAGGAACCTAATAGTGCAAGGGAAGACGACTAAGTTCAAGATTGATTCAGATAATATTTTGCGATGTAATGGTAGGATTTGTGTACCAGGAATTACAGATATGAGGAAAACAATCTTAGAAGAGGCTCATAAGAGCAAGTTGAGTATTCATCCTGGAGCAACAAAGATGTATCAGGATTTGAGACAACATTATTGGTGGCCAGGAATGAAGAAACATGTAGCAGAGTATGTATCCACTTGTCTAACTTGTCAGAAAGCGAAGGTGGAGCATCAACGACCTGCTGGGATGTTGCAACCTTTAGATATACCGGAATGGAAGTGGGACATCATTTCCATGGATTTTATAACTGGATTTCCAAAAACAAGGAGGAAGAATGATTCTATATGGGTGATAGTGGATCGACTGACTAAATTCGCTCACTTTTTGCCAGTAAAGACCACCTATAAGGTAGATCAGCTAACGGAGATCTACATTGCTGAAATTGTGAGGTTACATGGGGTACCATCGAGTATTGTATCAGACCGTGATCCAAAGTTCACATCACATTTTTGGGGAGCGTTGCACGAAGCATTGGGAACGAAACTACGATTGAGTTCAGCTTACCATCCACAAACGGACGGACAGACTGAAAGGACAAATCAGTCCATGGAAGATCTGTTGAGAGCATGTGTATTAGATGATAGGGGAAGTTGGGATGATGTACTTCCGTTGATTGAGTTCACCTACAACAATAGTTTCCACGCAAGTATTGGAATGGCACCATATGAGGCTTTATATGGGCGCAAGTGTCAAACGCCCTTGTGTTGGTATCAGGACAGTGAAAGTATGATTGTAGGACCGGAGATGGTGCAACAGGCTACAACTAAGGTAAGGAAGATTAAGGAGAAAATGAAGACTTCACATGATCGTTAGAAGAGTTACGTGGACAAGCGTCGCAGACTTTTAGAATTCGAACAGGGTGACCATGTATTTCTGAGAGTCGCACCTACTACTGGAGTAGGTAGAGCCTTGAAATCGAAGTTGACTCCGAAATTCATTGGACCATATCAGATTTCTGCACGAATT
>NC_021162.2:35807816-35816287 GCF_000331145.2 Cicer arietinum | reverse complement strand
TGTCATTCGAAGTACCACCTGTGAGAATTGATGACAGGAAGATTAAGCGATTGAGGACCAAGGATGTTTCATTGGTCAAGGTAATTTGGAACCCAATTACTGGAGATTCGACTTGGGAACTGGAAAGCAAGATGAGAGAACAACACCCATAGCTATTTATCGATGCATAGTTTCGAGGACGAAACTAATTTTAGGGGGGTAGTAATGTAAGACCCATAATTTTAAAGTATACTTTATGTATTTTTGTGTATTTTGGATTTTGGCTCGGAGGCTTTTTAGCCAAAGTTAATAATATTTTGGAGTTTATATGATCAAAAGGATATTTCAATGCCGATTAGAATTACTCGTCGATAAATAAATTAAATTGAACCTACGAGGCTAAACGGATTTTGTGTTCTATTGGAATGAGTTACGAAAGGATTCATGCGTGTCCTAACGATTGCATTTTATTTCGAAACGAATATGAACTACTTAAGGCGTGTCCGAAATGCAATGTCTCTCGATATAAGAAGAAAGAATCTACTCCAGCAAAAGTCGTGTGGTATTTTCCTATAATACCAAGATTTAGGCGCATGTATCGCAGTGAAGAAGATTCAAAACACTTGACATGGCATGCAGATGAAAGAATTAGAGATGGAATGTTTCGACACCCTGCAGATTCCCCACAATGGGCAAAAATTGATCACGAGTATCCTGAATTCGGGATAGAGTCAAGAAATCTAAGACTTGCACTTTCTACTGATGGAATGAATCCACATGGTCTTCAAAGCATCTCACATAGCACGTGGCCTGTGATTTTGGTAATATATAACCTACCTCCATGGTTATGTATGAAGCGTAAGTTTATGATGTTGTCTCTGTTAATTTCTGGACCCAAACAACCGGGGAATGATATCGACGTATACTTGACTCCTTTAATTGAAGATTTAAAAATTCTGTGGGAGACAGGTGTGGAAGTTTATGATGGGTATAGGAAAAAGTGTTTCAATTTGAGGGCTATGTTGTTCGGCACAATTAATGATTTTCCAGCATATGGTAATTTATCAGGATATAGCATTAAAGGTCAGTGTGCATGTCCTATATGTGAAGAGAGTACAAATTGGATGCGGTTGAAACATTGTAAGAAGAATGTGTTTCTTGGACATCGTAGATTTTTACCTTATAGTCATCAGTATCGTGGGTGGAGAAATGCATTCAATGGAAAATCAGAGGAAGGTAAAGCTCCTTTAGCACCGACTGGATATCAAATACTTGAAAAAGTACAAGGTTTGACCAATAAATTTGGCAAACCTTTTGCGGGAGAGCTGGTGAAAACTGGGTGGAAGAAAAAGTCAATTTTCTTTGAATTGCCATATTGGAAGTCATTGTATGTAAGACATTTCCTCGATGTGATGCATATTGAAAAAAATGTATTTGAAAGTGTTATTGGTACGTTACTCAATGTTCCAGGAAAGTCTAAAGATGGCGTCAATGCAAGATTGGACTTGGTCGATATGGGAATAAGAAATGAACTGGCTCCAGTAAAGAAAGGAAATCGCACATATCTACCTCCAGCCGCTCATACTCTATCTAGAAAGGAAAAAATTGTTTTATGTAAATTTCTACACGAAGTTAAAGTTCCAGAAGGATACTCTTCGAACATTAAAAATTTGGTTTGTATGAAAGACCTCAAGTTAAAAGGTTTGAAGACCCATGATTGTCATATTATAATGGAGCATTTGCTACCAATAGGTATACGTTCCATTTTACCTGAAAAAGTTCGACTAGCCTTAACTAGATTATGTTTCTTCTTCAGGGAAATTTGTAGTAAAGTGATCGACCCTCAGAAATTACCGACATTGCAGAGGGAAATTGTTGTTACTTTGTGTGAGCTTGAAATGTATTTCCCACCATCGTTTTTTGATATAATGGTTCACCTTACTGTTCATCTGGTTAAGGAGACACAACTTTGTGGGCCAGCTTATATGAGATGGATGTATCCGATAGAACGATATATGAAAATATTAAAAGGGTACGTAAAAAGTAGAAGT
This sequence comes from Cicer arietinum, assembly GCF_000331145.2. Taxonomy (NCBI): domain Eukaryota; kingdom Viridiplantae; phylum Streptophyta; class Magnoliopsida; order Fabales; family Fabaceae; genus Cicer; species Cicer arietinum. The sequence goes on along the minus strand of NC_021162.2, from coordinate 35,814,257 downwards.
CGACCAGAAGGTTGTATTGCTGAACGATACATTGTTGAAGAGGCTGCTGAATTTTGTACTGAATATCTGTCCAATGTTGAATCCATAGGGCTTCCCATGTCTCGTCATTCGGGAAGACTATCAGGAGAAGGGATAACTGGAAGGAGACTACTGACTATATCAAGGACAGAATGGGAGCAGGCACAATTGTATGTTCTGCACAATGATGATGAGGTTCAACCGTATGTTACAATACACATTGATCAGTTATCTCGTTTGAACATGAATAGGAATCAAAATTGGATAACTCGAGAGCACAATCGAAGTTTTGTAACATGGTTAAAAAATCACATAATGTCAAAATTTGATATAGACCCCGGATCAATTTCAAATAGATTGAGGTGGCTAGCAAATGGTCCGAGCTTACATGTCTTTTCTTACACTGGTTATGTTATTAACGGCTACACATTTTATACCAAAGAACAAGATGATCAGACCACTATGCAAAATAGTGGAGTCACTCTCGTAGCTGAAGCGATGCATGTCTCAAGTGCAAAAGACAAAAACCCAATATATGCAAATCTATCATATTTTGGGGTTATCGAGCGCATATGGGAGTTAGACTACACAATGTTTCGTGTTCCTATATTTGGTTGCAAGTGGGTCGATAATAATAATGGCGTTCGGATTGATGAGTCAGGATTCTTGCTTGTCGATTTTAATAGGGTGGGATACAAAGACGAGCCTTTTATTTTAGCGTCGCAAGCTCAACAAGTGTTTTATGTCACTGATCCTTCTAATGATAAATGGTCTGTTGTCCTATCGACCAATAAAATAAGTGATGATAACAATAATGATGAAGATGTTGGTAATGATCTTTTATTTGCAACATCACAACAACCACATGAAATTGATTCAACTGATGATGGTTTATATCTTAGAGATGATCATGATGAGGGAATTTGGATTAATCCATCGTTTCGTATTGTAAATGGACAAACAAATGTGAATGTCACCAGGAAAAGAAGAAGGGCATCTTAATGTATATGTTTAATTGTTTTATATAAGCTATGCATGTAATCTGAACTGTGTTATTGTAAATATGCATGTAATCTGAATTGAGTGTTTTATACTAAGTTCTGATTAATTTATTTTCTGAACTGAACTGAACTGAACTGTACAGAGAGATTCTCATTGTCATTTCTAATAATTCATGCATGTAATCTGAATTGAGTGTTTTATACTAAGTTCTGATTAATTTATTTTCTGAACTGAACTGAACTGAACTGAATAGAGAGATTCTCATTTCTAATAATTCATGCATGTAATCTGAATTGAGTGTTTTATACTAAGTTCTGATTAATTTATTTTCTGAACTGAACTGATAAAAAGGTTTTTAATGTCATCCCAACCCAAATAAACCAAACACAAAAATAAAATAAAACAATAAAACAAAACACATGAGTTTGGTGAAGAGGAAGGGATTTTGGTGGTGACCAGTTACTACTATGTGGGTTTTGCATGTTGAGCTTGTTTAAAAAATAACATAACAAAACACAAAAACAATAATAGCGCTTATTTGGAAAAAGCGCTGTAAAAGAGCCTTCTAAAATTAACCTAAAAGATACATAATAACATAATAACACACGGAGGTCTTTTACAGCGCTTATTTGGAAAAAGCGCTGTAAACGATCATTTTAAAAATAAAATAATGAGTGTGTTATACCTTTTACAGCGCTTTCCACACAAAGCGCTGTAAACGACTCTTTTGAAAGTGAGTAAAAAAGACATTTTACAGCGCTTGTTTGCCAAAGCGCTGTCAAATGGCTTTAAAAATAATATTCATCAGACACCTAATTTCTTCAAACACCTTGTACGCATCATGGGATTCAAAAAACATCAGACACAAACCCATTTCTTCAAACACATTGTACGCATCATGGGAATCCAAAAAACATCAGACATTAACCCATTTCATCAAACACCTTGTACGCATCATGGGAATACCCAAAAACACATTGTTAACAAAAACATCAGACACAAACCCATTTTTCGCAACATGGCAATGATCCTGAATACCAAGTTTCGATTTAAGAAGGAAAGAGAATGTAAAGAGATAAAAAGGGTGTTGAGGTGGAGATTGAATTGTGAAAGAGTAAGCTTTGATGTTTGTGAAGAAGATGCATAAAAGGAGAAGAGTTTGGTGAAGATGAAGGGATTTTGGTGGTGACCAGTTACTACTATGTGGGTTTTGCATGTTGAGCCTTCTAAAATTAACCTAAAGAGACATTTTAGAGCGCTTATGTGGAAAAGCGCTGTAAAAGGCTTTAAAAAACATTAATATAACATAATAACACACGGAGGTCTTTTACAGCGCTTATTTGGAAAAAGCGCTGTAAAAGAGCCTTCTAAAATTAACCTAAAGAGACATTTTAGAGCGCTTATGTGGAAAAGCGCTGTAAAAGGCTTTAAAAAACATTAATATAACATAATAACACACGGAGGTCTTTTACAGCGCTTATTTGGAAAAAGCGCTGTAAAAGAGCCTCTTAAAATTAACATAAAGAGACATTTTAGAGCGCTTATGTGTAAAAAGCGCTGTAAAAGGCTTTAAAAAACATTAATATAACATAATAACACACGGAGGTCTTTTACAGCGCTTATTTGGAAAAAGCGCTGTAAAAGAGCCTCTTAAAATTAACATAAAGAGACATTTTAGAGCGCTTATGTGTAAAAAGCGCTGTAAAAGGCTTTAAAAAACATTCAAATAACATAATAACACACGGAGGTCTTTTACAGCGCTTATTTGACAAAAGCGCTGTAAAAGGCGTAAAAGGCATTCAAATAACATAATAACACACGGAGGTCTTTTACAGCGCTTATTTGTCAAAAGCGCTGTAAAAGAGCCTTTTAAGAATTTAACTAAAGAAGCCTTTTAGAGCGCTTTACAAAAAAAGCGCTGTAAAAAGGCTTATAAAAAGCGCTGTAAAAGTGTTACGTATATATAACAGTTACCTCTTCAGTTTCCTCTTCATTACGTAACCTTCATCTCAACCTTCATTTCTTCTCTTCTTTTGCAAACCCTATCATCCCGTCCTTTACGAACCTTATTTCCACGATCATCTCCTTCATTTCGAACCTTATTTCCATCCAAGATCATCTCTCCCATTTCACACAATATATTTTCATTGAAATACGTAACCCTCATTACGTATTTCTTCAAACCGTATTTCTGTGAACCATATTTCTGTGAACTTTCTGCAAACCCTCTTTTCTTTGCATTTCGTCTTTCTTCGAACCATCATTATTCAGGTATTGATGTTATTAAATTTTTGTAATCATTAGAATGCATGTTGAGCTTTTTTAAGATATACTGATACATGTTGAGTTTGTTTATAATAATGCATGATCCATGTTGAGCTTGTTGATGTTATACTAAAGTGCATGTTGAACTTGTTGTAGTTAAATGGATACAAACAAAGATTTAGAAGTTCAAAATGAAGAAGTTGGCACCTCTAAGACTTACGAAAAAGAAGTCAAACGTGGTGCAACTATCATGCAGAAAGTCATTAAAGCAAGGAGTAATGGCATTAAATTTGAGGTATACTATATATACTCTGTTTGCTGTGTGTTTTTTTATCTTTTTTTAGGGTTTAGGGCATGTACTTACTATATGAGTTTATTAGGTTGGCTGGAACGAGAGTGGTCAGCCAGTTGACCCCAACAGCTCCATGTTTGTAAGCTACATTGGGGCTGTTGTTCGTCAAAATGTCCCAATAACAATAGACAACTGGAGAGATAAGGCGTTGAAGGATGCCAAAGATATCATCTGGAATGACATTCAAGTAAATATTTTGATCTACTCTTTTGTCATTTATAATTTTTTTTCTGTAAAATACATTACTTATAATTGTTTTCATTGCAGACCACTTTTGTTCTTGATGAGGAACGAAAGTCATATGTTTTGAGAGTTGCTGGGAAAATCCATCGTGGATTTAGATCCCATCTCTCAAATTTCTATCTAAAAGATAGAGAAGGAAACACAAATGCTGAACCTCCAAAGATATATCAACATTATATATCAAAGGATGAATGGAGTGCATTTGTTTCCAAACGTTCTGACCCGGCGTTTGTCGTAAGTTATTAATTTATTAGCATTTGTGTTTTATTATTCATATTCGTAGCGTATTTTAAATTTTTACACAATTGCTATTTTTTTTTTATATAGAATATTAGTAAGGCAAATCGCGAACGGGCAAGCAACCCAAAACACCCATACAAGAAATCACGTATGGGATATGCACGCCTTGAACAACAAATTGTAAGTAATTAAACATCACTTTTATATAATGAAGTAATTTGTATTATAAACTATAGTGTGTAACTAATTTGTATTATTTTGTTTATGATTTTAACGAATAGAGAAAAGACACCCAAGCCGATCAACCCTTGGGTCGTCATATCTTATGGAAGGAAGCGCGTGTTAACAAAGAAGGAGTGGTTGATAATGAAAATGTCAAGAAAGTTGTAGAACTTTGTGTAAGTATATTATCACTTTAATATTTTTTAATATTGTATTTTAAAAATGCTATTGAACTTATCTTTTTAATGTTACATGTATTTTAGGAAACTATTGAACAAAGTTCTGAAACTCAAGAGGGCAACAAGGATACGTGCAGGGACATTCTTGGGAAAGTGTTTAATGTCCCTGAGTATTCCGGTCGAGTGAGGGGGAAAGGATTTGGCGTAACTCCCAAAAGCTTTTTTCCTCAAGAGAAGCGCCAAAAACCTTCCAACGAGGAAGTATTAGAGAAGCTCAGAATCCTATCGGAGCAAGTGGCACTCTTGGTGAATACGAATAAAGACAAGCAACTTCCGGTTCAGCTCCAACCTGAAATACAAATGGAGAGTGAAACCGGGAGTTGCAACGTCGGTTTGAAGAGTATTCCCTAGGTAATTAATTACTTACTACTTACTTGCTTATGTAATTACTTATGTATTAAACAAACTTATATATTAACTGTACTTATGTTTTAACTATTGATGTAGGGTGTCACTACATGTGTCCTATACTTGTCCTCGCCGACTCAACGGAAGGTGGGAAAAGGAATATTGTACAATACTTCGGGAGAAGTATTGCACAATATTCCGATCCCCGCGGGCCATGTCAAAGTATCGCCTACGGTTGCTTTCGAACCAACTGCACCGTTGCCCATACCGGACAACGATGGAGATATGAAGTTCTTAAGCGACGCTATTGGCAGTTACGTGGCATGGCCCACACACCTTGTTGCCCTCGAAAAAAAGATTCCCAAGGACAAATCAGTTACATCTCCCGAAAAGGTTTGTCACATTTATTGCCTAAGGTTTTTCATTTTTTCAGATTCAATAAACTAACATTTTACCTCATTTTTGTAGGTCCAAATAAATAAACCACCCCTACAGCCAAAAAAAGGCAGCAAACCTCAAAAATTGGAGGTTAATAGGGCTGCCAAACTACAAAGGCTGGAGGGTAATAAAGCTGCCAAACTTGCAGCAACAAAAAATCTGGATCGGGGAAAATCGGTCGCTGCTGCTGCTGCTCCTAATAAAAGTCAGCCACGCCTTGGTAAATACGGGGCGTGTCTTGACATCCAAATAAAAAGGAACATGGGCAGCAGCAACGATTCGCCCATTGTACAAATGAATCAAGACATCTTTGGAGATGAGTATATTGAATACCTCGAAAAGGAGTAAATGTACGAACTTCTCGAACCTAAGGAGCTGAGTGTTACTGTAATCAGCTTGTACATAAGGTAAAAAATACTTTTAATTGCATTTATTTGTAATTAATTAAATGTATTGGTAATTAATCTAGTTTAAAATTTTCATTGAAGGTTTTTGTACGAGAAGGTCGTGTGCACGAGGAAATTGTCAAATAAATACTCATTCTTGTCTCTGCATAAGATGTCGATGTGGAAACTCGATCCAGACAATGTAAAGAAATACATTGTAGATATGTTTTTAGGAAATATAGAAAATGATAAATTGTTCTTGGCACCATATAATTCAGGGTACGTAATTTTATCTTTTTTAATTGATGAGAATTTAATTTATTAGTTGTGTATAAACAAAATTGCTTAACCAATTTTTTGTTGTTGTAGGGCACATTGGGTGCTATTTGCAATCAATGCGGTCTCTGAAGTTATATACTATTTGGATCCCGTGCATGGCAATTACATCAATCACCCAAATAAAGACTCTATGCTCGACACGTAAGTAATATTCTTTTATTTCTCATATATATATATATATAAATAATGTGTTTGTTCATGCTATAATAATCACATTTATTCATTCGATAGTGCCTTAAAAGTTTTACAAGCTCAAAGAGGTGCTAAAGTGTCGAAGCAAAAGTCAAATAACATTACATGGATCCCAATAAAGTGCCCTCGTCAAACAAATAACATCGACTGTGGGTAC
>NC_021162.2:35806755-35807316 GCF_000331145.2 Cicer arietinum | reverse complement strand
GTTTTATTTTAATTTCTTTCAAAAAAAAAATATACCCTCGCTTTGAAAAACGGGGTGTTACATAAATTGCACCATATTGTAATATAATATTCATAATACGTCTTTATAACTAAAAAAAAAACATAACAACATATAAATGTTTTCACCTTTAGGATTAGAACTAATGGTCGCGGCCGCCGGATGAAATTCATCTTCGCTCGCCGCACCATATTACTCACTCTCAATCGTGGGTGGCTTTTGTGTCACGACATATCCGACAACGTACGAGCAAATAATTTAACAGATTATTTCACCGTCGTGTCCATCTGTCTCGTTCACATACCGCCACATTACGTTATATTTTTTAAAAGAAAAAATTAATTTTTTTTCTTTACTTTAAAACAAACATAGAAGATATAATCCATGAATAAATATTATTATTATTATTATTATATCATTATTACTATTATTACATTTTTATTTTTATTTTTTGATACATATATAAATAAAAATTATAATAAAATCGGTCAACACATAAATATTTTCTACCAAAGAACTACGTGAGTTTTGATTTCCCTATTG
>NC_021162.2:35804292-35806036 GCF_000331145.2 Cicer arietinum | reverse complement strand
AAAAAAAACTTACTCTAGCTATATCTTATTTTTATCATAATGCATTGCATAATCATGCATGTTTCATCTTTTATTTTATTTTACAACATGTTTTTCTTCTTCTCTTCATTTTTTTAGAAAAAGTGATTGCATATCAGAAGGTAATAACATATTTTAATTAAATGCATAATCATTGCATTCACTTTCTTACATTCTCGTAACATTTTCCTTCAAAAAAAAAATGGAAAAAAAAAAGCAAAAAAAAAAGTATCATGACACCCTTACCGAACATGTTCTAGGGCTAAAATCATGGATCAATTGAAGCATACAAAGGCTATCTGGATCAACTGAAAGACCTTATGTCTATATCATGGATGAACATCAATAAGTCTAACAAGATTATCTGAATCATGGATGAATACGTAGAACTCATGTTTACCCTTTGTTTCCATAAGTCCAACAATTTTTACCTTTAGTCTAGGTCTACCTCAAGTAACTTGTCTACAAGATCTGAACATGATACTAATGAGATTCATCTTCGTCCTCCACCCCCTACTTCTAAGTCATGGACATACTTTTTTGACTTTTTACCACAGGTGGACTTCTAGAAGTTGGGTCGTCTATGTTGAACTTTCATCATTATCGCTTACTACTTTAATGTCATGAAAAAAAAAATTCACCAATCTAAAGAAAAATATCAAGTCTTGTATGAACCTTTAAGGACAATTGAAAAAAAACCTCGACTAAACATTATGTTGAAGACATTGATGATATTGCATATATTTAATGAGTCTATCCAAGGGGCAAAGTCGACAATGAAGATATTATCAGTTTCTCTTGTGAATTTTAATTCTACAGCACCAATAACATTGATAAATATAAAGTCTTACGATACTTTATTATATTGACAGACTTTTGTTTCCTTAATATTATGAATATCACTAAATGCATTTTGTTGTCTCTTCCTTTCTACCCTCATATATTTAACCATTTATTACCCAACATTATATATATTTCTCTTATTCTAACCATGTACCATATATATTTGTAAGTAGTTCAGTTATAAATAAGTTTGCTAAGATTTCATTACATAATTTCAGTCATGCTATTAATTCCACTGAATGGGATGAGAACGATAAAAATAAAATCCCTTATTTGGATGTAGAAAGGTTGTTTTATCTTTATCATTATCTAATTGTACTTTGAATATACCAATCACTTGGAGGAATTTGAATTTTGTACCATGACTATTCTAGATGCCTACAAATCAAAAGTGAAATGTTGAAAGCATATTGGGATTTGACCTAATCATCAACCAGATGAATCAAAAATGTAAAATTTGGGATAAGAAGATGTTCATTTATATGTACATATTAGAAAAATGTCTAAAAGTTGAAGTCATTTTCCATTATGTCCTTCCCCTCAACAATATAATCAACTAGTTGACATTCTAGTTGTTTTTCAACAATATAATCAACTAGTTGACATTCTAGTTGTTTTATTTTCAATGTTAAAAGTAAGTCATGATGAAGAATAGTCACTCACAAGAATGAAAGTCAAGACCATCCTACTTACTATCAAATGTAGAAGAAAGCTAGATAGAAAATTCTCGTACCAAATATTATCTCGTAACAGTGGGACACCCTCCCTGAGAATCAGACTATAATTGGGGCACCCTTTTATTCTTATTATATAGAATAAAGGCAGTGCGACTTGTTCAAACAAAAAATCCTTTTATCAAGAGTAATGATCTGTGTTGACCAAC
>NC_021162.2:35800431-35803575 GCF_000331145.2 Cicer arietinum | reverse complement strand
AAGGGTTACCTGGTTAAAAATTAGGGCAAAAAATAAATAAATAGAATGAAGAAGTTATTAAGGAAAATGTGCAAATAATATGGCTTACACGGATCGAAGTCAAGTCGATATATTCTGAAAGGTTGTGAAGATAAATTGAGGCAAATCATATCCTCCAAAGTGGGTCAATAACGCTATTGAAATTGTGGAATGATTTATTAGCACACTTCTTTTATGAAAAATTACTAACAAATTGGGTCATTTACCCACATTAGATCACCTTATCTTCTTTTCTTTCTATGAATCATTTTTTTGTACCATATATTTTCTCATTAAATATCATTGTCTGAACCTTCATTCACTACTTTCTTGTGTTATAAATCTTTTTTTGTCAAAATGCATTTTTATGATAATCATATGTTGGGGCACAAATTATGTGAATGTAAAGAGGCCAAAACTAGTATGATGTCTTTACATGTAAGGCAGTGGCAACTAAAGATTATGCCGATGATGTAAGGAAAAAATCTCTTCAAAGATCAAAAGGACAATCACCACCATTTATTTGAAGTGATGCACATTTTTCATCCATGAGTCTAGGATCATGTTCGTGAATAGGTGAAAGAAATAAAAAAAAATTGAAAAAAAGTTGATTGCAAAAAAATAAAAAATAAAAAAATATGAAAATGAAGGAAAATGTTCATTCATTAAATGCATTCATGACATTTCATATTTAGTGGTTAAATTTAAATTTGAGACACTAACACACACCCTATTATTTAAGAGACGTAACATTGACCCGCATCATCTGGTTTAAGAGCTGGGATGATTGGCCTTCAGCCTCTAGTTTAAGAACTAAGTCACCCCCACAAAAACTTGATTAATATATTTGATGATGAATTCTGAGTCCCATAGGAAGCTATTACTTAAAATACTAAATGAAGCCCACGTCACTCAAGATATCACTCTTAACAAATTTGGAGGCATCGTAAATAACATTACTACTAACAATCATCTAATCTTCATAGATGACGAACTGTCTGTCGAAGAGAGACCATAACAAAGCGTTGCACGTATCAATAATGTGCCTCGATCATATGATATAAGGAGTCCTTGTTAAAGCTTTCGATGGGAGTCGTAGAGAAATTATGGCATAAATTGAACTCCCAATGCAAATAGGTCCGGTCACTTTTGAAATCACATTTCATTTGATGGATATCATACCCGCCTATAACTGCTTATTGAGGAGACCATGGATTCATTCTACCGATATGGTGCCATTAACCCTACATCAAAAGGTAAAGCATATGGTATATGACCAGCTGATAATCATGTCAGAAGAGGAAGACTCGTTGGTGAGTAAGTTTTCCACCACACTGTATGTTGAGATAATAGAGTAAGCTCTGGAGACCTCCTTCCAAATACTAGAAATCGTGGGCACCGCTTTAATCGAAACTACAAAATAGAACCACATTTATCAAACGCATCCTCTGGTTGTTAGATTCATGTTAAGTAGAGGGCATCATCCATGATACGTTTTGGGGAAGAATGAAGAACTTCTCAAAGGATTGATGAAACTTCATAAGAATAGAGAAAAAATGGGTTTAGATTACGAACCAACCAAAGTTGACAAGCAAAGATTGGCCAAAAAAAAAAGTTAGCTCAGATTTAAAATTGATACCCTAGATCCGAAATGATTTCCATCTGTGACACTCCACATAGTTTCCAAAATGCATCAAAGACAAACAAAACTCATATTGCAATAGTTAGAGATGATCTTTCGATCGGTGATGCTAATTGGGTTCGTCCATATAATGCAAAAGCAGAAATCAAGAATGGGGAGACAATCAAGTTGCCTATAGTATTCAATGCAATTCCTATATTTGAGAATAATCCATTAATAGATGATTGTACTAAAATCCAGCCACATAACTTTGACCAGCTTACTAATCTAGCAATAAAAGATAATGAAGAAGATTTTTAATTTCCCCTAGAATTGTTAAAATCGGTAAAACAAGAAGCTAAGGGAATTATGCCCCATAAGGAACCAATAAAAGTGATTAGTCTAGGGAAATAAGAAAATAGAAAGGAAGTTAAAGTCGACACTATCTTAAAGAAATAAGTATATCATCAACTAATCCAACTTCTACAGGAATACAAAGATATTTGTATCTCGTCATATCAGAATATGTATGGTTTGGATACTAGCATAATGAAGCATAAATTTCCCTTAAAACCTATTTTTCTTCGGTTAAACAAGAATTAAGGCAAATAAAGAGGTAAAAAAAAAAACAATTTGACGCTGAGTTCGTCGATGTGGCAAATTATCCCCAATGGATAGCCAATATTGTACCTGTGTTGGAAAGGAAGGCAAAATTCGAATGTGTGTCGACTATAAGGACCTTAACAAAGCCAGTCTTAAAGATGATTTCTCGTTACCTCACATTGATATTTTGGATGACAATATGGCTCATCCACTTTAAAGGAAGTTAAAGTCGACATTATCTTAAAGAAATAAGTATATCATCAACTAATCCAACTTCTACAGGAATACAAAGATATTTTTATCTCGTCATATCAGAATATGTATGGTTTGGATACTAGCATAATGGAGCATAAATTTCCCTTAAAACCTATTTTTCTTCGATTAAACAAGAATTAAGGCGAATAAAGAGGTAAAAAAAAAAAAACAATTTGACGCTGGGTTCTTCGATGTGGCAAATTATCCCCAATGGATAGCCAATATTGTACCTGTGTTGAAAAGGAAGGCAAAATTCGAATGTGTGTCGACTATAAGGACCTTAACAAAGCCAGTCTTAAAGATGATTTCTCGTTACCTCACATTGATATTTTGGATGACAAAATGGCTCGCCATTCACTTTTTCTCCTTTACGAGTGGTTGCTAAGGATATAATCAAATCAAGATGGCTGCCTATGATATGGAAAAAACAACTTTCTTCACTACTTATGGAACATTGTGTTACAAGGTAATGTCTTTTGGTCTAAAGAATGCTGGGGCAACCTACCAAAGAGCTATGGTAACTCTATTCCATGACATGATAAATAAGGGGATATGAGTTTATGTAGATGACATGATTGCTAAGTCACAAACAAAAGAAAAATGTGATTGATCTAAAGAAACTCTTTGAAAGATTCAGAAAGTTCAAG
>NC_021162.2:35746924-35797345 GCF_000331145.2 Cicer arietinum | reverse complement strand
GCTTTTAGAGACCTACACTTGAACGTAGAGTTCGGACCGGGAATTTTGAAATTCGGAATGATTAAGATCTCGAGTGGATTACTTGAAGACATTGCGAATTCTCAGGATGACGTCTTAATTCAAGAGAAGAGGAATCTAATAGTACAAGGGAAGACGACTGAGTTCAAGATCGGGGCAGATAATGTTTTGCGGTGTAATGGTAGGATTTGTGTACCAGCCATTACAGATATGCGGAAAACGATTCTAGAAGAGGCGCATAAGAGTAAGCTGAGTATTCATCCTGGGGCAACAAAGATGTATCAGGATTTGAGGCAGAATTATTGGTGGCCAGGAATGAAGAAACATGTGGCGGAATATGTATCCACTTGTCTAACTTGTCAGAAAGCGAAGGTGGAACATCAGCGACCTGCTGGAATGTTGCAACCTTTAGATATACCTGAATGGAAGTGGGACAGCATTTCCATGGATTTTATAACCGGATTACCGAAGACAAGGAGGAAGAATGATTCTATATGGGTGATAGTGGACCGGCTGACTAAATCTGCTCACTTTTTACCGGTAAGGACCACCTATAAGGTAGATCAGCTAACGGAGATCTACATTGCTGAAATTGTGAGGTTACACGGGGTACCATCGAGCATTGTATCAGACCGTGATCCGAAGTTCACATCGCATTTTTGGGGAGCATTGCACGAAGCGTTGGGAACGAAGCTACGATTGAGTTCAGCTTACCATCCACAAACGGACGGACAGACTGAAAGGACAAATCAGTCCTTGGAAGATCTGTTGAGAGCATGTGTTTTAGATGATAGAGGAAGTTGGGATGATGTACTTCCGTTGATTGAGTTCACTTACAACAATAGTTTCCACGCGAGCATTGGAATGGCACCATATGAGGCTTTATATGGGCGCAAGTGTCAAACGCCCTTGTGTTGGTATAAAGACGGTGAGAATATGATTGTCGGACCAGAGATGGTGCAACAGACCACAGCTAAAGTAAGGAAGATCAAGGAGAAAATGAAGACTTCACAAGATCGCCAGAAGAGTTACGCGGACAAGCGTCGCAGACTTTTGGAATTCGAACAGGGTGACCATGTATTTCTGAGAGTCACACCTACTACTGGAGTAGGTAGAGCCTTGAAATCGAAGAAGTTGACTCCGAAATTCATTGGACCATATCAGATTTCTGCACGAATTGGGCCGGTTGCTTATCGGATTGCATTACCTCCGATACTGTCCAATATCCATGACGTGTTTCATGTGTCGCAGTTGAGGAAATATCTCGCAGATCCATCTCACGTGATCGAACCAGACACGATCCAGCTAAAGGATAACCTGTCGTTCGAAGTACCACCCGTGAGAATTGATGACAGGAAGATTAAGCGGTTGAGGACCAAGGATGTTTCGTTGGTCAAGGTGATCTGGAACCCAATTACTGGAGATGCGACTTGGGAACTGGAGAGCAAGATGAGGGAACAACACCCAGAGTTATTTATCGATGCATAGTTTCGAGGACGAAACTAATTTTAGGGGGGGAGTAATGTAAGACCCATAATTTTAAAGTACCCTTTTATGTATTTTTGGTATATTTTGGATTTTGGCTCGGAGGCTTTTAAGCCAAAGTTAATAATATTTTGGAGTTTTATAATCAAAAAGATATTTCGATGCCAATTAGAATTTCTCGTCGATAAATAAATTGAATTTAACTGCGGAAAATACTTTACGGTGAATTTAAGGCGTTTCGGGTGAAACGGTAATTTAATAAATATCTAGATTTTGAGATATTTGTTAAGTTATATTTATTTTATATATATATGTTTGCTTGGAGGGAAAAAGAAAGGAAAACTAGAAGGAAGGAAAAGGAAAAGAAAATAGTATATAAAGGAAGGAAGGAAAAAGGAAGAAAGGAAAAACAAAGGAAAGAAATTGAAAGGAGAGAAAATAGAATTTTCCATCTCCTTCCTCAGTCACGCAAGAAAAAACCAAATTTCCATCCTCCTCCATTTTTCGTTTTCGTTGCTTCCTTTCCTTCAAAACTAGTGACCCAAGGTTGGGTGAGGGTTAGATCAAGGTTTTCGTAACTCCACTCTTCCTCTTTGATTCGAAAACGAAGAAATACGGTTTTTGAGATCCAAACACAAACCCCTCCGTTTCTTCAAGATCCAAGCTTCTTTTCTCGAAGAGATAGAAGGGAAAGTTGCTCACCTCCGTGCTACGGTGCTAGTGCACTAATTTGGAAGCGGCGTTGCGAGCGGAGATTTTACCGGAATTTCTCGCGGAACCGGAAACACTCGATAAAGCTGACTTTGAGGTAAGGGCTCCTTCCAAACTTCTAGCTTGCATTAGGGACTTATCTGTAGTTGTGTGGGAAGGAATTTGTTAGGGTTAAATGTATCGATTTGGGGAAAAACGAAACTAGTGCGTTATGGGTAAAAACCTTAGAGTTAGGTTTTGTTTATAGTGATGAATGTTTCGTGGTAAATGAATTTGAATGTCATTGTGTATGATTATGGGTAAATGAAACTTGATGTTTGTTAATTGGTGTGGTTGTTGTGAATTATGGTTTGAATGTGAAAGTATGTTTGAATTTGTTTCTGTGGAATTTGAAAACCATTAGAGTTAAACGAGTATTAAAAATGGGGAATCTTTTAATACCTCAGTTTGCTTAATGTGTATTTGAGGAAAATGCTTAAGTTAACTGGGCGTTGAGAATGGGGAATCTCTTAATGTCTCGGTTACTTAACTATCGTTTTTGAAAATCGTTTCGGTAAATGAGTATTAAGAATGGGGAATCTCTTAATATGACTGTTTGCTTAACGTTTTGTTTTGAAAATCATTAAGTTAAATCGGTATTAAGAACGGGGAATCTCTTAATGACTTATTTAATTAATGTTGTTTGAAAGTCGTTTAAGTTAAATGGGTATTAAAAATGGGGAATCTTTTAATATCTGCATTTGCTTAACGATTGTTGTGAATGGAGTCTGTGTATGCTCATGCATTTCATTTGGTAAATTGTGTCGACCCGTGATAGGTGACACCTTGGTAAACTGTACTGACCCGTGATAGGTGGTACATTTACGATTTACGTTTTTGGTGAATTGTGCTGACCCGTGATAGGTGGCACCTAGGTAAACAGTACTGGTCTGTGATAGGCGGTACGTTTACGATTCCCGCTTTTTCTTTTAGTAAATCGTGTTGACCCGTGATAGGTGACACCATGGTAACTGTACTGACCCGTGATAGGTGGTACATTTACGATTTACATTTTTGGTGGATTGTGCTGACCCGTGATAGGTGGCACCTAGGTAAACAGTACTGGTCTGTGATAGGCGGTACGTTTACGATTCCCGCTTTTTCTTTTAGTAAATCGTGTTGACCCGTGATAGGTGACACCATGGTAACTGTACTGACCCGTGATAGGTGGTACATTTACGATTCCCGCTTTTTCTTTTAGTAAATCGTGTTGACCCGTGATAGGTGACACCATGGTAACTGTACTGACCCGTGATAGGTGGTACATTTACGATTTCCGCTTTTTCTTTTAGTAAATCGTGTTGACCCGTGATAGGTGACACCTCGGTAAACTGTACTGACCCGTGATAGGTGGTACGTTTATGATTTACGCATTTTAGTAAATCGTGCTGACCCGTGATAGGTGGCACCTCGGTAATTGGTACTTTGGCCTGCGATAGGCGGTACAATTATGATTTACGGCCCTTCGAGGAGGGTTTTGGTTTGGAATTCCGAGTCCATGCATTTTGGCATATACGCATTGCATTAGGGTGCCTGGCACGCGAGTCATGTTTGATTTGAGTTTATGATTGAGTGATTCGAATTTTGATTTATCGTGATAACTGAGATGAAGGTGTTAAGTGCTATGTGTTGTGTATTGTGTGTGAGTATGATGGTTATCGAACCTTTGTGTGTCGTAGTAATCGCGTAGAAATTGCTAAGTGTTAAGTGGTGAACTTGATTAGGAATGACTTAGGTTAATTCATGAATTTTTGGAAAACTGATCAGGGAAATCGATTTCCCAATCGATTGGATGGGTAAACAGGGACTTGGCCAATTCACAAAATCGATTAGCCAATCGATTTCGAAAACAATTTTCAAAGGAATCAGTTAAGAAATCGATTGCCCAATCGATTAGGCCTTAAGTCAGGGGCTCAGGAACCAATCAATCGATTTACCAATCGATTGAATTCAGCCCAGGATTCTGTTTTCATTAAGAATCCCTCACCAAATCGATTAGGAAATCGATTGGCTCGAGACCAGGGGCTCAGGAACCAATCAATCGATTTACCAATCGATTGAATTCAGCCCAGGTTTCTGTTTCCATTAAAAATCTTCACCCCAATCGATTGCCCAATCGATTGGCTCAGTGAAAATCCTCATTTTTAGTTGTATGATTAATTGCTCATGAATCTATCCATGCCTTGTTTTATCATGTGTTAATTAGGAGATCGAGAACTGCATTTTACCTTCATTTTCATTGGCAATGTAATGTATGAACTTTTCGCACATTGAAAATCCTGTTAAGGTGCATGCTTAGTTAAAAAGTTGTTTTGAGCATTCAAAAACTTAATTGCTATGTGTTATCTGTTATTTTCTGGTTGGTGACCCTTTACACTATTGTGGAAATCTGGGCTTTGCCCTCAGATGAGAGTTAGGACGGCCCTACTGGTTCGTACCCTACGGACAGGGATGGAGATGGGAATGCTTGACTGCGGTTGTGTTAGGAGGATCTCACGGGGCGCGTGGAGATTACTCAGGGTGTATAGTTTTTGGTAGGATGATCAGATTAGGATGATGTATAGGGACTAGGGGTCCTTCTTTTTGGTTTGGAGTATTTTAGTTTTGGAAAACTGTACTTATACAAATATTATCAGTTTTATATCATCTTTGAATGGGTTCCATGTACCATTTGATGTTTATGTAGTAATGTTTTGGATTTGTAATTGGAGAAACTTTTCCGCTGCTTGTAAATTATAATGACTCAATTATTTATCCAAAAGCATTTCCTGATTTATTTCTTTGTTCGTTTTTAATTACTTTTAGAAAAAAAAAATATACCCTCGCTTTGAAAAACGGGGTGTTACACCTTTCATAATATAAGGAACTTGTTAAGTGTTTGAACTTGAAGTTGATGTTGTTTAGAATTATAATAGCTTATTGTTGTTGAATTTATTTATGTATTTGAAGATTGATTTTTTTTTTTGTGTGAGAGGTTGTTGGTTTTTTTAAAAAATTGAATGATGTGATTGAAATTTTATAGTTTTTGAAACATTCAAGTATTAAATATATTCTCATTCAATATATTTTTCCGTAAAATAAAAAATAGGTTATTATTTATGTATCGCCAACCCAACCTGTTCTTGATCGGGTCGGTTCAGGTTATATGAAAAAATATGGATTTAGAACTTAACCCAACTCTAAGATAATCGATTGGATCGGGTATCGAATTTTGTCAAAATCGGTCCAACTCAACCCGTACACCCTCTCTAGAATGATGTTAAAATCAGACATGTAATAAATCATTTCCATTAACAATGACATAAATAAAAAAAATATAAGCTGATACCAAATATATATTATATTTAGTGAAAATAAATTTAAAATTATTTATTTAAAATTATGTAAAGAGAGAATAATAAAAATATATAAAATGAAAAAACTTAAAATTAAATTAAATTAAAAAAGAAAGCATGAAGTAATTTTAAAAATAAAAATCAACTACAATAAAACTGAATTGATTAAAATAATAGATACTTCTAACGATAAAGTTGTTTGAAAAATATAAATCGACTTCAAATATTAAAAAAATCAATATAACCTCTCTAGCAACTGCCAATTCTTAAAGAAAAACATACAGAGTAAAAAGAATTACTATTATTTGACTTAATCATGGTATCATTCATACACACATTTGAAAAAAAAAAATATGACTAAAATTTCAAAAGAATACAATCACAACATTCCTTTTATCAATTGACATTAATTGCAATCATTCCAAATTTGAACTTGCTTTCAAATCATTCCCAAAATAATTCTTTCTCACCACAATTTGGATTAGCAATTAGCATTCATAGTTTCTTCCGTTCTTCGTATGTGCATAACTAGTATGTTCTGTTTTGTTCTTCTCTCTTACTTTTTTTTTTTTTTTTCATTCTTTATGTATTTTGATTTCTGAATTTTTTCTATTTGAGTTATATATGACAAGTAAACTTTGTTTTTTGAAATATTTGATTTGATATTTCTTTTTTATATTTTGATATGTTTAATTTGATGTGTTTGCAAATAAAAAATGGACGTGCTTCTCCACCCAAAGCAACTTCATTAGTCAACCAAACAACACTAAATTTATCAAACCATTGTCCGTTAATAGAATTTGTATTGCTTCTACTAATTTATTTTCAATATGTATCTTGTAATAAAAGATTGAGGAAGTAGAGACCAAAGATATGTGATACAAATAAACCAATACACTACACACAAAATAAATATATTAGATTTTCTTGAGAAACTCTTTCGATATTTTTTCGAGAAAAATAAAAAAATTTAAAAAATATATCACAATTAACAAAATATTTGGCTTATGAGCCCCTAAGCTCCCTCCCTTAAACCCACTAAAACAATGGATCGGGAATTTTTTTAGTTGTATGATTAATTGCTCATGAATCTATCCATGTCTTGTTTTATTATGTGTTAATTAGGAGATCGAGAACTGCATTTTACCTTCATTTTCATTGGCAATGTACTGTATGAACTTTTCGCATATTGAAAATCCTGTTAAGGTGCATGCTTAGTTAAAAAGTTGTTTTGAGCATTCAAAAACTTAATTGCTATGTGTTAACTGTTATTTTCTGGTTGGTGACCCTTTACACTATTGTGGAAATCTGGGCTTTGCCCTCAGATGAGAGTCAGGACGGCCCTACTGGTTCGTACCCTACGGACAGGGATGGAGATGGGAATGCTTGACTGCGGTTGTGTTAGGAGGATCTCACGGGGCGCGTGGAGATTACTCAGGGTGTATAGTTTTTGGTAGGATGATCAGATTAGGATGATGTATAGGGACTAGGGGTCCTTCTTTTTGGTTTGGAGTATTTTAGTTTTGGAAAACTGTACTTATACAAATATTATCAGTTTTATATCATCTTTGAATGGGTTCCATGTACCATTTGATGTTTATGTAGAAATGTTTTGGATTTGTAATTGGAGAAACTTTTCCGCTGCTTGTAAATTATAATGACTCAATTATTTATCCAAAAGCATTTCCTGATTTATTTCTTTGTTCGTTTTTAATTACTTTTAGAAAAAAAAAATATACCCTCGCTTTGAAAAACGGGGTGTTACACCTTTCATAATATAAGGAACTTGTTAAGTGTTTGAACTTGAAGTTGATGTTGTTTAGAATTATAATAGCTTATTGTTGTTGAATTTATTTATGTATTTGAAGATTGATTTTTTTTTTTGTGTGAGAGGTTGTTGGTTTTTTTAAAAAATTGAATGATGTGATTGAAATTTTATAGTTTTTGAAACATTCAAGTATTAAATATATTCTCATTCAATATATTTTTCCGTAAAATAAAAAATAGGTTATTATTTATGTATCGCCAACCCAACCTGTTCTTGATCGGGTCGGTTCAGGTTATATGAAAAAATATGGATTTAGAACTTAACCCAACTCTAAGATAATCGATTGGATCGGGTATCGAATTTTGTCAAAATCGGTCCAACTCAACCCGTACACCCTCTCTAGAATGATGTTAAAATCAGACATGTAATAAATCATTTCCATTAACAATGACATAAATAAAAAAAATATAAGCTGATACCAAATATATATTATATTTAGTGAAAATAAATTTAAAATTATTTATTTAAAATTATGTAAAGAGAGAATAATAAAAATATATAAAATGAAAAAACTTAAAATTAAATTAAATTAAAAAAGAAAGCATGAAGTAATTTTAAAAATAAAAATCAACTACAATAAAACTGAATTGATTAAAATAATAGATACTTCTAACGATAAAGTTGTTTGAAAAATATAAATCGACTTCAAATATTAAAAAAATCAATATAACCTCTCTAGCAACTGCCAATTCTTAAAGAAAAACATACAGAGTAAAAAGAATTACTATTATTTGACTTAATCATGGTATCATTCATACACACATTTGAAAAAAAAAAATATGACTAAAATTTCAAAAGAATACAATCACAACATTCCTTTTATCAATTGACATTAATTGCAATCATTCCAAATTTGAACTTGCTTTCAAATCATTCCCAAAATAATTCTTTCTCACCACAATTTGGATTAGCAATTAGCATTCATAGTTTCTTCCGTTCTTCGTATGTGCATAACTAGTATGTTCTGTTTTGTTCTTCTCTCTTACTTTTTTTTTTTTTTTTCATTCTTTATGTATTTTGATTTCTGAATTTTTTCTATTTGAGTTATATATGACAAGTAAACTTTGTTTTTTGAAATATTTGATTTGATATTTCTTTTTTATATTTTGATATGTTTAATTTGATGTGTTTGCAAATAAAAAATGGACGTGCTTCTCCACCCAAAGCAACTTCATTAGTCAACCAAACAACACTAAATTTATCAAACCATTGTCCGTTAATAGAATTTGTATTGCTTCTACTAATTTATTTTCAATATGTATCTTGTAATAAAAGATTGAGGAAGTAGAGACCAAAGATATGTGATACAAATAAACCAATACACTACACACAAAATAAATATATTAGATTTTCTTGAGAAACTCTTTCGATATTTTTTCGAGAAAAATAAAAAAATTTAAAAAATATATCACAATTAACAAAATATTTGGCTTATGAGCCCCTAAGCTCCCTCCCTTAAACCCACTAAAACAATGGATCGGGAATTTAAAAACTTTATTTCAATAGAGACATAATATTATAAATTACTATGAGATGTTTGAGAGAAGACTTGAGACTTTGGAACTTTACTAACAACTCTACTGATATCACACATATATCGAAACGATTATTTTGTGGGGTTTATAACCTCCACTGTGTACAATATTTATTTTGCAAGAGTTTTCAACCCATCTAAATGTTACTAAAAGATTGTGGCCAATTTAATATTTTGGGAGTTTTTAACCTCCTCTACTTGTTACACTTAAATTGCAATAGTTTTAAAACCTCGAACTAAAGAAGTTTTTTACCTAAACTATTTATGATGATTTTACTTCTTGCCTCCATATATAACTTAAAATTACAAAAACAAAAAAAAAAGAATTGTTAGAAATAGATCTAATGTTACAACAAATGCAAAATAAATAAAAATAGTATGAAAACTACTCAAAACCTTTCATTAAAAATATAATCATAGTACATTTAAATATCTATTATAGTAATACAACTCAAAATACATAAAATGTCGGTTGATCATCTTGTATCCATAAACAAATTAAGCTCACTTGGAGCATCAATTGGCTGGAAAAAACATATACTTAGTTAAAATATTCAAAATTACAATGAACGAATGTCATGACTTGATATGCTAACATGCACCTGGAAAATTTAAGATGCAATTAATGAATGAGAAAGTATAGTCAGATAATCAATTGGGATGTATATCACAAGTTGCGTTGGTTCAGTAGTATTAATGCCGACTAAAATTCTTCATAATTTGATGTCAAAATTTAAAATAAGCACCAAAGCATTTATCTAACAAGTCATAATTATGAGTACACGTTGAAAAATTACTTCCAAACTAACAATTTTGTTTCTATATAAAAATTGATTAACAATCACTTCAATGAATAATTTTGAGAAACAATAGGAGAGTAATAGTACACTGATAAGAAAGCATCAAATTAATCCAAAAGGCCTCTTCATTATAAGCAAACACAAGCAACATTACAATTTGGAGAAGACTTACCATTTCGAACATACCATTCACTAAACTCCATCTAATTAAAACATGCAAGCCTAATTTGTATTTATAAAGACAACTCAAACAAAGGCTATGAAAAAGTTAAATAAAAGCATACTTCTTCAATTTTTTTCTTTTTGTAGTTCAGCAACTGAGGCTTTGAAAGTGTAGTTTAGCTCAATCCGCACTGATACACTGATCAGGCTACAAAACCAAGAGAATAACATAAGTCAACCAATTATTAGTTGAAGTATCTATGTGACAATTTTCGATCAAAGAGCTTACCATATAATATCAGCGTCATCCAAATCTTAAACAAGTGTCCGTGTGAACGCATAATATATTGGCAACCATTTGATTCAAATGTCCATTATACTTATTCCTTCCTACAAAATAAGAGAACAACAGTAGCATATTGTTAGGAATTACGAAGATGTAGGTAGAAATAAACCTTTACTAGTTTATCATCATATTTTTGTTTTAAGCTTAGGTGGCTAGTAGTTACTATTTTATAGTTATATGATTAGTTGTTAAGTAGTGTTTTTAGATCCAATCTCTTATATCACCACTCTATAAATAAATACTTCTACCCCTTTGAAAGGATTTTTGGCAAAATTAGAAATTGAGTGGTTTCTACCATTGTATAAGTGTATTCGCTCTTGTGTATTGTTGAGACATGCAAAGATTTAGTTTGTTATTATTAAGATATGTTATTCCTTGTTTTTATAATTAGGTTTGATATAGGTTGGATTTAGTTCAGATTTATTTCCTTAATTAAGAGATTCTCCTTGTACAATTCTAATTATAAATATTGGAAATGATGATGATATTAATGGAATTTTATTGGAAATAATGATGACATTAATGAGAACTAGTGTTGTTGTGAATTGAAAAATAAGGAAGTCCCACATATGAGGGATATCACACACTAGTAAGGTATATAAGGTGGAGGTATGGTACTTGGGGTGTACCCCAAGGGGTACCCCAATTTTGTAAAGGAGGAAAAATGCATGCAAAATTGACCACCACGCATGCAGCCGCCGCCGTTGTTCGGCCCGTCGGTGGCCGACTCGGTCGGGCTTGGGCTTGAGAAAGCTCTCCGTATCTGAGACTTTTCCAGAACGGTTTTCTCTGCCTGCTTCTGACTACAACAAACCATTTCGGTAACCCTATCAATCTCAATCCTTTGTCCACTGTTATTCCACCGCTCTACACATGTCCCCCTCCTAATCTCGCCAAGTTCCCCCACATATGCAAAAACCTACGATACCAAAAAGACGTTCTATGAAAGTACAATCAGGCATTGGAACCTCGGCATTGCAACCTCAACAGTCACCACTGTAAAACCATTCTACTTCATCATCTCCGATTCTGAGACTGATGACTCATCTGATACTCCCCTTCACACAACTGCTACAGAGAAAGCAAAAACCCAACCCATCACTCCATCAAAATCTTCTTTCTCCTATGAACCTTCTCAATCAATGCCTCCAAATCATAAAAGGGGACTGATCAATGAAATCTTCTCCTCTCTTCCTAAACTATCTCAACCTTCCTTTCAATCTAAAAAACCAACACCACGTTCTATGAAAACGAAAACCACAATGACCATTGCACAATTCCTGGCTAGAAACAAACTCAAAAATCCCCAAAGAACGAAAACGCGTACACCCAAACAAAACTGGAAACCCACTGAACTCGCCTCTCCATAACATTCTCTGTTTCCAAAATGTTCCCCAGCCCTAACTCCAGAACGTTCTCCAGTTCGTATTCCCTCTCCTTCTCCACAACAAGAACGTTTTTCACATCAAGAACGTTCTCCTACTCGGTCGTCCTCTCCTTCACATCCTCAACAACATTCTCCAATCCCAGAAACCTCCCCAATTCATACATCTTCCCCCTTACCAAATTCAAAACGTTCTCCCAATCTAAAACGTTCATCTCTATCCACATCTGAAGCATCTCCACCCTCCAAAAAATCAAAACCAAACACACTTCCTCTTATTTCACCCAAAAATTTCAAAGACAAATGGGCTAAACGCCCTATTGGAATCGAAAGAGTTTTTGTATTTGACAAACTCATAGTCAATGGCAATAATGTCCAGCATCATATTGATGCTCTAGGTTGGACCTCTTTTCTACAAACATCTGAGCATTACTATCCAGATGTTGTCAGAGCTTTCTACTGTAATGCCAAAACCTTCTCCGATAAATTGCTCATCATATCCAACATTAAGGGAATCGAGATAAGGTTGACTCTAGATATCCTAGCTTCCATCCTCCGATTGCCTACGGAAGGACCTTCCATTTTTGGCAACAAGTGGTACTTGGCTCTGAACCTCAAAGAAACTGAAGTACTCTCTGACTTGTTTCAAGAAGGATCTACTCGTTACCTCTCCACATATCTCAAGCCCCTTCCAAAAGTCTTCAAAAGTATGAGCCAACATACTCTCCTTCCTCACTCTGGAAGCCACGAGTATGTCTCTGCAAATGATGCTTTGATCATCTATCACCTCCTAAATTGTAACCGTCTTAATCTTCCTCATGTAATCATTCAACACATGATATGCGCTGCCACTAAAGATTACAAGAAAAATATTGTTCCTTATGGAATGATATTAACTAAAATCTTTAGGCACTTTGGCATTCCTCTCTCCACTGAAAAATCCCTCATAAAAATCTCCAAATCTTCCACAAAAAATCTCTCCCACATGCGCAAAACGTTCTTTGAACAGCCTACCCCCACTATCTCTTCTTTTCCAACTTCACTGAAGAGAAAATGATTGACAAGAAGAAGAAATGCCACCGTACCAGTCCCCTTCTCACCTCAAACATCTTGTCATTCAGACGATACAGTAACTGAAACTGCTCTAGAACGTTCTCCAAAAAAAATTCCAAATCCATCAACTTTCTCCGTTTTTCCTCAATCATCCACATATTTCCTCTCATACTCTCAAATAATTCATTCTCCTCCTCATGACTTCGATACATTACTACCTAGTCACCTTGTAAGTACCATGTCTCCATTATGTGTCTCCACAAAAAACAAGCTCCTCCATCTTCGGCATTAGTCAGTTTTTAAACTTTCTAGAAGATTTTGGCCCATCTGTTAGACACTCCACACCATCTGACCCTTTACCCTCCATGGCAACCTCCTTTGCCACTATTCCATCTATCTCCGTTTCCACCATTCCATCCAACACAGTTGTTGCTGCCACCTCTCAACTGTCCACTCACGTCCATAATCCTCCTCGCCTGCTTGGACCTTCTAATTATGACATTATGGCTGCCCTTCAGACTATAATGGCACGTCAGCTTCAGCAAAATCAGGAGACTGCTCTGTTGAGAACATGGCTCACAGAACAACTCGCTCCCAAACTAGGAATCACACCTCTTCCGCTTCATCATGTTCCTCCTCCTCCGCCAGTTCCTAACCCAAGAAAATCCTTCTCTTATGAAGGATCTTCTCTGTCACTTCAAACAATGGCAACAAAAGATGTTATTTTTTCTAACCACGAAAAATCTTGCCAACGTTCTGAAGGATGAAATTTTTGTTGTTCCATAAATAGATAACCAAACAGAAAATGATAAGAAAGTTGTTGAATTAACCCAATGGAAACATAATGATTACTTATGTAAGAATTATATTCTTAATGGACTTGTTGATGATATGTATGATTACTACAGTTCTAACAGCAATACTACTAAACAGGTTTGGGATGCTCTTAAGAAGAAATATGACATTGAGGAAGTTGGAGTAAAAAAATTATGTTGTTAGCCGCTACCTCAAATATCAAATGACAAATGACAGATCAGTGGAAGCTTAGTCACATGAAATCCAGAAAATTGCTCACGAGATTATCTATGAAGGCCCTAGATGAACAATTTCAAATTGTTGTTATTATTGACAAACTGCCCCCTGCTTGGAAAGATTTTAAAAATTCTCTCAAGCATAACACAAAAGAATCCTCTCTAATCAGGCTAACCTGACAGAAGAGCAATTCATTGCTATGATAATTGAGATCAACCTTGTTGGTGGATCAGATGGATGGTGGATAGACACTGGCGCCTCACACCATGTCTGTTATGATCGTGATATGTTTAAAACATACACTACTGTTGAAGATAAGAAAGTGTTGTTGGGAGATTCCCACACCACTAATGTTATTGGTATTGGAGATGTGGAACTAATATTCACCTCTAGAAAGACCTTAATTCTGAAGGATGTCATGCACACTTCAGAAATAAGGAAGAATCTGGTTTATGGGTTTCTTCTAATAAGGCAGAGTTTATTCAGTCTATAGGGGTAGATTTTTACACCATTTCTAAAAATTGTATTTTTATTGGGAAATGGTACGCCATATTTGTACACCATATCGAATGAGTTTAAAGTGAATCGAATAAGGCAGGGTTTACTCATTCTATAGGGGCATATTTGTACACCATATTGAATGAGTTTAAAGTGAATGAAAGTGACAAATGTATTTATTAAAAATCTGAAAATGGCATTTGCACTATCATATGTCTCTATGTAGACGACTTACCTATATGTGGTTCAAACATTCATGTTGTAAATAATGTGAACTCTTTGTTGAGTAACAACTTTGATATGAAAGACCTTAGAGAAGCAAATGTAATCTTTGGAATCAAAATTAGTAGGTCAGAAAAGGGTATTTCTTTGGATCAATCTCATTATGTTGAAAAGATCCTAAAGAAATGTAATTACTTTTACTGTAAACCTGTTTGTACACCATATGATCCAAGTGTGAAACTTTTCAAGAACACTGGTGAAGGTGTTTGACAAACTGAATATGCGAGCATCATTGGCAGCCTTAGGTGTATCACTGATTGTACTAGACCTGACATTGCCTATGTCGTGGAATTGTTGTGCAGGTTTACTAGTAGACCTAGTATGGAGCATTGGCACGCTATCAAAAGAGGCATGAGATACCTTAAAATGACCATAAGTCTCAGATTACATTATCAAATATTTCCTGCCGTCCTTGAAGGATACAACGATACTGATTGGAGCACCTTATCTGATGACTCCAAAGGAACCAGTGGCTATATTTTCAATATAGCTGGTGGTGTTGTATCATGGAAATCGAAGAAACATACGATATTGGCTCAGTCCATTATGGAGTCAGAAATGATAGCACTAGCTACTTCTAGTGAAGAAGCAAGTTGGTTGATATGCTTGCTAGCAGAGATCCCTTTGTGAGAAAAACTCTGCCTGTTGTGTTGATCCACTACGATAGTACTGCAGATATTGCAAAAATGGAGAATCATTATTACAATGGTAAGAGACGACAAATACATCATAAGCACATCATCGTTAGAGAATTACTTTCTAAAAGAGTTGTTATAGTGGATCATATACGCTTTGATGATAATTTAGCAGATCCTTTGACGAAAGGATTAACTAGAGAGAAAGTCCTAAATACATCCAAAAGGGTGGCACTATTTCTTATAGATCAATGAGTCGCTTATGATGGTAACCCAACCTAAAAGACTGGAGGTCCCAATAATTAGGTTCAATGGCTAATAACAAGTTATAGTGATAAGAAATGAACATGTTATATGACATAAGAAAGAAGTATGATTCCTGAAGCGATAAAAGAATGAGATAATCGAAACTCTTAATGAGATCTATACTCTATGTGGAGTGGAGTACCTAGCTACAGGAGTACTCTTGATAGACTTGTTAAGACAAACCCTCAAATTAAAGTTTTGATTAAAATAAACAAAGGTTAATTAAGAATGTTAATTATGATTCTAAAATGTTATGTTAATTTAACTTGTGCTTTTGAGTGAAAAAGCAAAGCAAAGAGAACAGTTAAAAATTGAACATATAAAGAAACAAGAATATTCTCGACAAAACGGAGAATGATCTCCAAGATCAAGACTGATCGTCACAGCCTCTTGACCAATCAATCTCCACTATTTCAATGAAGCTTTTGCCTCTAAATTTTATACTAAGTTCATCAGTACATGGCAAGGAACAAGTAGGATCCATTTCTGTCAAAGAAAGCTTTCGAATCATTAAAATAAAAAGTCTTGAATCAAGCTAGTTGAAATAGTTTAAATCTTCTTCAGCCAAACTGTCAAGAAAGTTTAATCAATCTTGATCTGTACAAGACATCAGGAAGATTTCCAGAATGATCAAAACTGATTCTCCAGATTAATCATCAATCTCCAGAAAGTTCAAACTGACAAAACCAGATTGATAATCAATCTCTGTTTCTGCAGAATTTCAGCATTAATCTCTTTACTTATACAGAGGTTTATAATCATTCACCAAACTGTTTTGGACAGAATCAAGGCTCCAGATCGAAGCTGTAACATCAATAATTACATATGAAGCTTCAAGGATCATTAAAAACAAAGGCAAACTGATCAAGGACGATTGTAACAACATCAGTCAAATAGGATGTAAAATGTTCAAAGGTTGGATTATTTTTAATCATATATATTGGTTTTGGTCAAAACTGACAGAGCACTACCAACAGCTCTTTTGACCATTATTAAATGCTCCAAACACCTATAAAATAAATGCCAATGTCCAGGAAAAATGCAGAAGTTCAAGTGCTATCAAGTTTCATAAATCATTCACAAACACATACTTGAAATTCTCATTTTCACAAAGAAAAATCAGTTATTGGACATTTATATAATATTGTGTTATTTCTTACTGAATTCTTTGTAAAGAATCGAATCTCAAATAAGAGTTGAGACATCTCAGATTCTATCAAACAATTTCATCATTATTGTAAAACTCAAACTATAAGAGTTTAAGTATAGTTTGAATAGATTGTAACAAATCATATCAAGATCGATAGGTGATTAATTTGCTTTCTTGGTGGAAATAAATAGAGCTTGTAACAGATCAAGGTTGATCTCAGCTAGGTGATGTAAAACCAAGAAGGTTCTTTGTTTTGAAACACTTAGTGGAAAATCTCACAGTTGTGAGGACTGGACGTAGCCCAAGTTGGGTGAACCAGGATACATCTTTGTGTGGTATTCTTTCTCTTATCTCTTTATTTATTAAGCTTTATTGATTAACTGAGATAAAACATAAACTAAATTTATGTTTCTAAGCTAATCAAGAACGTTCTCCGTTTTCTAGTAAAAACCAAGAACGTTCTTCGTTTTCTATTTTCTTAACCAAGATCATTCTTGAGTTAAATCTGTAGTATTTTTCAGCGATTCCTATGGAATTTCGGGGCAGAGTTCCTAGAGCATTCATTATACTGGGATACACGTGCATGGCCATAAATGCACGGGCTTTTGAAAATACACCCAAATGAAAAGGTTATATATGGGTTTGATGTTAGAGATTGAGTTCAAGACTACGAGTCACTCTGGTTGAATCTGAATCTTACTTGCTATGCAAAGGTTCAAGTCAAGAGACACCTTTGTTTATGCAAAATCTTATAGAAGCGTTTGACGCTATTTCAAAAACCTTCTTTTTAAATTCAAGTAGGGGATTGTTGGAAATGATAATAATTTTAATGGAAGTTTGTAGGAAATAATAATGACATTAATGAGAGCTAGTGTTGTTGTAAATTGAAAAATAAGGAAGTCCCACATTTGAGGGATATCACACACTAGTAGGGTATATAAGGTGAAGGTATGGTACTTGGGGTGTGCCCCAAGGGGTACCTCAATTTTGTAAAGGAGGGAGAACGCATGCAAAATTGACCACCACACTCGCGTGCGCCACCGTCGTCGTTCGTCCGGTCGCCTCGGTTGGACCGGGCTTGGGCCTTAACTTTGACTTGGACTACGTGGTGTATTATTTTTTAGCATATGAAAATTAATAAATTAATTATTTATTTAATTAAATGAATGCTTGCGTTTTTATCTCTAATAGATATGTTAATTACGTAATTGCCCTCCACCGAGTCAACATTCAACATCTAATTGTTGGTCAAAACCCTAATTATTGGTCTCGTGTGTCTGTTATTGCCCGATCAAAAACCTAAGTCAAATTTGAGCGCACGTTTTGTGGTCAAACAAACGTGGTGCACGTTTCTGTGGTCAAACAAAATGTGGCACACGCTTCTGTGGTCAAAACTTGAATGACGGAGCGCACACTTAGTGAATTAGACCTAAATGATCGCACTTTTCTCTCTAATCCAATTACGAATTTCCTCTATAATTAGAGGGTTCTCCACAGTTTAAAAAGTACACCAAAAGCTCTTCGTATCTAAAGCTTTCCTCTCTTCTCCTGTTTCTTAATGACTTCTTCTTTTTTTCTTTTGAGTGGTCTTTGTGCGATATTACGAGTGGTAGTCATTCTACTGCCATATTGAGGGTGTAATTCAAGAACGGTTTCCTACGGTGCAGTAGAACTCTGATACAGTGATATGGGTTGTTTTATTCTGGGGACTTCGTGGTTGATAGTCTGCCTTGCACAATTTGGGCAGTGCCTCGAAACGTCTTAAAGAGAGCGACCTAGTTCGCGACTCAACCTAGTAATACTGTCGGTGGCATAAATTGTTTTTTCAAAGTTTTTTGAAATTAAAAAATAGCAAATAATATCATGCTGAGAGCTAATCTCTCATGTTATTCAGTACCAAAACCTAATTCTCAAGTTGGTATTGGCGCTCACGATTAGTGGGCTTGTCAAAAGTCTAAAAAACCATAACCGTCATTGTCACATATGTGGTTGTCCTGTTAACCGTCCAACATACACAGCCTGATGGGTCACACCACCCTCACCATTAGACTCGCCTTAGTCAGATCGACCATTCACCGGAGAATCAGTGTCATCCACCTTCTCATGCGCCGCCACGCGTGTTTTTGCCACATTAATCTTCGTCGGCACGTGAAGGCCACGCGCCACCATCCAGACCTTCGATGAAGTCCCCTCCAATCCCGTTCCACTCATCTGATGTCGTCCTTCTTGTTTTGGCCAAGTTTGGCTAGTGGGTCGCACTATTTTTTATGCTTTCTCTATGATTTCTTGCTACATGTATGTGGTTTTCCTTTCTAGTCTGTTGAAGATGAGTTCAAGTTTATATCTTTCGCAGAAGGAGAACAACAAATATGAAACCTCTATTAAGAGCCTTGTAACATATGTTTTCTTTGGCAATCCCTCTATAACGTCTGAGAAACTTAATGGTCAAAATTATTTAAATTGGTTAGTTGCTATCAAGATGTGGTTCTTGGACAAAAGCTCTCAAATCACCTCACCAAGAAGTCCTCATAAATTAATACAAACTTGCGTGAAGATTGGGAGCAAGTTGATTATCAATTAGTCTCTCATTTTTGGCAAACAATTGAGTCCTCCTTTTGGGACCATTATTGCTCATACACCACTTGCTATGATATTTGGGAGAAAGCTAAGAATGTATATTAAAACAATATCCAATGTCTCTATAATGTTATTCATAATTTAGCTACCCCTCAGATGACAGAAGATAACATCATGGCTTATGCTAATAAAGCCCATTCAGCATTAAACGAGTTCAAGCTCCTTGTGGCCGACGATGACTCCAAGAAGATGCTTAAGAAATTGGATATTGTTTGCCTGATCTATGTACTTCATCGCCTCCATCAAAAGTATGAGTCGGTTCAAAGCCACATTCTCACCGCATTTGATATCCCCTCAACAGAGGATCTCATCAGATGCATCATACGCATTCCTAGTCAGGAATGATCGGGGCAAAATGGAACTCAAACTGGCACAAAGTCTTTTCGTTTCAAATTTTACAGGTCGTGCTCGTGGGGGTGACTGAGGAGGTCGTGGTGGAGGTCATCCTCGGTGCACTTACTGTAAGCTTTTTGGTGATACCAAAGACAAGTGTTATTCCATTATTGGCTTTCTAGAAAGAACAACAAATGTGATGCAGTCTAATGATAATGGAAGACTCTAAAGTGAAAAATACCCAAAATAATATGTTGTCAGATGAAGAGTACAAGGCGTACCTGCAGTTCAAGGCTTCACATGCCTTATCCTCAACAATTTTTGCTTATACCGGTAATTCTAAGGTCTACCTCTCTCACTCCTCATCTGTTAGCCCTTGGATCTTAGATTCTAGAGCTTCCGATCATGTGGATGGTAATCCATCACTTTTATAAAAAATATCCCAACTCAAAACCCCACATCATATTACCGTTGCAGACGATTCAAAAGCTAAAGCTAGTGGCATTGGTCAAGCCACTCCTGTAACACCCCAATTTCTTATTATTATATTTTAATGATATAATGATACACAAATATTATCGATGTGTTTGACATGTGCATTAGTTTCCTTCGCGGTTGCCCTATGTGTTTGCCTTAGTGCTTTTTGGCATATATTATTTTATTTCAATTTTTAGTAATAGTAGACCTAGACATATTATTGAATAATATTACTTGACATATATTCAAAAAATAATCTACATATAAAAAATTTATTTTTATTTTAGCTATAATTAAAAGTGGTTTATAGTACACATCTATTTAAATACATACTATCAATTTCATTACATATATGTTATGTGATTTTGTTTTACTTTTTTTCATTTTATGTTAGTATATTTATATATATATGCATACGCCACAATTTACAATTTATATGTTAATAATAAAGAGTCTAATTTTATTGTATATCTAATAGCCTTGTTAGAATGTTTATATATATGCATTTGCCACTACTTTAATATCAAAATTACTCATATACAATATGTATTTATCAATACATAATTCTGTTTTTTTTAGATAGTGTTTATATTGATATAATCATAAGTATACATAGTATTA
Source organism: Cicer arietinum (assembly GCF_000331145.2). NCBI lineage: Eukaryota > Viridiplantae > Streptophyta > Magnoliopsida > Fabales > Fabaceae > Cicer > Cicer arietinum. The sequence continues at coordinate 35,776,679 of NC_021162.2, read as the reverse complement.
AATATATATATATATATATATATATGGATGGTGTTGCAAATAGTATTTAATTGATTTACATATTATACCAAGTAACTAATTTGTATTTGATTGGTGTGTTGTTTAATTTCTTTCGCGGATTATTAGATGTGGTGGTTGGCGAAGACGCGATACATTAAATAAGCGAATCAGTTTTGCTGGGAAAAATCTTCAACCAAGGTAAGGGGTGAGAGGAGGTAAGGTAAGCGGATGAACGGGAATACCGTAATTTCCATATATTCATTTGAGACTTACTACGTACGGTCAAGCCCTATTGAGTAATAATAATTAATTAATTACTAATATATGAATGGTAATAGTGATGAGTAAAATTTAATTTAGAAACCTATAGAATCGTCGTGAATTTATTTATATCAAGATTGCATGTTGTTTGATTTTATGAAACTTTATGATGATTGTTATTGTATGAATGATATGTACTTGAGTGCTCTTGTTTACTTGATTGAAATTGTGATATTACTTAAATGCATCACCTGTTTGATTTCTTATTAGGTGATTGATAAGACTGGACTGTGCATTGTGAGTGGTGTAAACAAAATATTGAGATTTTATTGTGATTGATTGATATACATATATAATGATGTAAATTTTGATGAATATTGTGAATTCAAACTGAAACTTATTGAGTTGTGATAATCGAGTAAGTATGAGATAGGTATTGTAAATTTTGGAGTGAGGATTATTTTGTCATCATATAAGGAGGGTCTAACAAACCTAGTGATTCGGGGAAGTACAACTGAATGAGCCTGATCGTGGAGGGCTACAGTCGAACTGTAAGGTAAGAATGATAGACCTTAGGGGTACCTCTGGTAGGGAATTTCTAAGTGGATTAGTGGGTTATTCCCTAAGGTCAGGAGCTACCGTGCAACACAAGAATCCCCGATTGTCGTGTATATGTGTCTCGGGTTTACTTGAGGGGATCTATGAGGACTTTTCCATTTATGAATTGTTCGTCCACTCATGTAGTGGCATAGTATCAGGCCTCCTAACCAAGTACTTTAAAGTAGAATGGTACCAAATGATGAAGAAGTATATAGAATAGGACATGCATAACATTTCTTCCTTGTAACTATTTTATTGTGATTGATTTAGATTAATCTTGATATTATGTTCTTGAGTGTTTCTCATTTTTCTACTGATTTGACTATTTGCGTGTTCCCCTCGTTTATCTTATACTATTACATGATTTCGAAACTCACCCTTCGATGTTTGTGTTTGGAGTTTGCGATGGATGCAAACGAGTTGCAAGCTGTAGATGGTGACTAGTACCATCAAAATGGTGGAAGCCATCTTGTCTTAAAGACTCTTATTATATGCATTATGTTAACGTCATTTTTGAACGTCTTTTATTTTGGGAATTTCCACTCTGATAATGACATCGGGTTGGGACTACATTTGCATTTATCATTTACACTCCTCTCCCATCTTTATCTCTTGACTATATTCTTTTTGTTTCCAACTCTCTATTTAGTTTAATTTATGTTAGTCGTCAGACTCGAAGTCTAAATTGTTCTATAACTTTTACTCCTGATTCTTATGTTATACAGGATCAAAGTACGAAGCAAATGATTGGAAAACATATATTAGTAATATGTTTTTATATTGATTATTTTAATTACTCTAATTTATAAAATATTACTAATGTTTGAAAAACTATGTTTGGAAAAATATTAAAAAGGAGATTAAATAATTATTAATTTTATTTTAGCAAAATAAAAATAATAATAATAGTAAAACAAAAACATAAATTAAGGGACCAATGGGTTTGATTTATGTGTAAACCCTAATTGTTAATAAAATAAAACAAACAAAAAAGGGAAGAGAGTTGGAAGGGTAGCCATAAAACCAAAGAGGAAACACAACAATAACCTATTGTTTGACACCGGTGATCGATAGTTGTTCGAGGAAACATTCTCCATTCGTCCAAATTTAAAATTCCTTATTTTGCACCGTTCTCCTTTACCGTAAGTCTGATATGAGTGCAACCAACGCCAAAACGACCGTGTGAAAGTGGCTATATTATCCACTGATTGGTTTTTTTATTTATGATCGATTGAAGGAAAAGAGTCAATGAACAAAGGTTGTTTCCTCGTAGAATTGTATTTGTGTGTGAAAGCGTCGAAATAAGGTAAAAGGTGAGAGAGTGTTTGAATTTATAAGTATAATATAATGTGAGATGAACGGGAAAAATGTATTTCCCAACGATTCATTCGGGGCTCGCTACGTACGGCAATAGCCCTTTGAGTGTTAAATTGATTAATGTAAAAATATGGGAATTGTGAGATTAAAATGTGAAATAGAAATATTATAAGGTGATGATTGATTTAACTTCGTTAAATGTGTGGTATTTGATACTATTGTGATGTTTGATTTACTTTTATTAAATGTCTGATATTTGATATTATTGTGATATTGGATGTCGAATGAATCTTATCTATATGTTTGATTAGACGTGTTAATGTGATGTGATAATAAATTGTGGATGCATTTTGCTAAGTTTATGTGATTATGATGATGTATAATTAATAATAATGATGTTATAAATTTGTGATAAGTCTATGTGGTGATTTATGATTGATGATAGTGGTACTATAAAATTTTGATGAGTTTATCTAATTAGATATGAATAATGATAGTGATATTGTGAATTTGTGATGAGAATATCGAAGTAACCCCATAGTTGATGAAATAACGGTGATTCCAATTTGTGTTTGAGGTGACGGTCTTAATGGAGTATCGTAGGCTAATGAGGGAAGAAAATAAATATTGAGAATTTATGAAGTGGAGATTATTTTATCATTATACAGGTAGATGATTTGATGCCTATTATAATGTGATGATTATTTTACTTGAGTGACTTTGATGTTATAATAAGATACTATTTACTTAAATATTTTGATATATCGTAATGTGATTATGATACGGTCTATTATGATTGTTTGCGTGTTCTTCTTACTTATATTATACTATTAACAAGATTTCGAAACTCAACTAACCTCTTTCGTTGTTTGTGTTTGACTGGCTTGGCCCTGCATTTGTGAAATCGTAGTTATTACAAGTTAATGAGTCTTGAAGTTCAGGTTTAGAAGAAGCCCCGCTCTGATAGGTGATACCGGGAATGACAGTCATAAGTGTATTTTTATTTATTTAATTAGAAACAACCTTTTAAATGAAAATTTTATAAGTACAAGTAAACTTTTGGAATTAAGAAATTATAGTTAAATCAAGTTTATGGAGAATGCAGTGTTTTATGAGTGGAAAAAGTTCAAATTGTTTCTTTGTAATTTTGAGAATTGTGATATCCTAAATTAGTTACAAAATTTTTTATTTTCTTGAAAACAAAATTTCCATATCCACTGCAAATTAAAACATTAAAAATTCTTGTATGAATTATTATATATTATTTTGGAGTTTAGAGTGTCACATTATTAGTATTAGAGCAGGTCTGTCCAATCAGACCGAGTGGGTTATATGTCAGTTAGAATTGTCAACCTTGAGTCAATTGTTTTGACTCGTGCTCCCATTTAAGTGTTGAAATGCTTACCTATTATGCTTGTGTTAAGTGGTATGTATTTTTCTATTGCAATACATGATTCCTGAAAGATCATTGTTAATTGTTAAGTACTTGCTTATTCTTGTTTTTTTGTGGATTCTCTTAATTTTGAAGATAATTGTTAACCGTTAACTGTTTGCTTGTTCTTGTTGTATTGTGTATTTGTTAAGATTTGAGTTAATTTGAATTGTTGACATGATTACGTTAATTACCTTTTGATTGAACTTGTGGCGTGTGTTTCTAAATTTGATTATTTGCTCTTTGTTACGGTGGATAGCTATTAATAATTTTTTTAATTGACTAACTATATCTTTGAAATTGTCAATTTAATGGACGTAATACTAATTATTGATCGATAGACCTTGCATTTAGGGTCATTATTAAAGTTTTGATTTTGCGAATGAAATCAATTTAGAATGTTAGTAGTAGTTGTGAAATATTAGGAAATATATATTATTAATAATATTAATTCTTGAATATTAGAGGTCGTTAAACCTTAGAATTTAAAAAAAAAAATGACATTTGAAGGAATTAATGTTAAGTTATTTTGTAAAATGTAAATAACTTTTGTTTGAATTTACTCTTGATTATTTTAAAGAAATTAAATTGAGTTGAATTTTGTTGATTTATAAAATAACCATAATTCTATACTACTGATTTTGTGTAATATTTAAAATAGATGAAAATTTACACCATATTTTACTACGTATCCTTTTTAAGAAAATAAAAAGGATTCGTTGTTATGTTGTTATAGAGGGGCTGATATGAATACTGAATTGTGAGTGTGTTGAGATATTTGTTTGAAATGATTGATTTAGATATCATGAACTCATTAGAGTTTAATTTGACGTTAGAGTTTTAGATTTTAAGAACTCAGTAGTGATTTATAATGGTACAAAAAAAATGTCAAATAATAAAATGTCTACTAATTGAAAAAAGTGAAGGAAAACAAAAATATAAAAGTTAAAAAAAAAATGTTTTTAAAGCTTGGATTTTAATTTTAAATCACTTGAAAGTATTGATGATTGTATTTGAATGATTAATGTTTTTATATTTCCATTGAAATCAATTTAGGATGTTCGTCATGATTTTGAAATCGTATAAAATTCATTATATTAGCAACAGTGATTTTTAAATTTAGACTTTTAGAAAGAAAGAAAATTGTAAAGGAATTAAAGTTGATTTATTTTATAAAAGGAAATATTTTATGTTTGAATCATTGTTGACTTAAATTGTGTTGACTTGTTGATCCTTTTAAAATAATTTAAGTGTCAGAAATCAAATTTTAGAGTATTGATTAACCACTAAAATGATTTATATACTCAAGATTTATTTTCGTTTTATGATTGTTATATTAACTTCGAGTCAAAATAGTTGCTTACTTTACCTGCTAATTGAAAAATCTTTGTTTCAATTTTTGTTAAATGATAAAAATTGAATAAAAAGAAGGTTAATTAATAATTTAATTGTGATAAACTTCTGGTTGTTGGATTTCTATGAGAATATTCTACATCATGATGTCAATTATTGAATTTCTTATATGCATGGATATATGATTAGGTGAATGTGAAAGTGTTTGTGTTTCAGGCGTTTTAAGTATTGGGAATTTGTGAATGGTTTTTAGAGTAATTGAGAGTGTTTAAAAGTAAAATAATTCTATATTTCTTTATTTTAATTGGTGATTCATATTGATGCAAGTGTCCTTTCTTTTTTGGTTATAACTAGTTGTAAATTACAAATAAATTATTGGAAATGTATAGTTAAGTGAGTTTTTAACTTGAAGTAAGGAGTGGGAGTTGTGGCGCCGCCTTCGCACTCTTGAACCACGTTAATGATACTTTTAATTACCTATATTTGAATTTGAATGACTACAGTTATGGTTACCTTAAATAGTTGACTACATGAATAAGAGGGGCTAGTTACCCCGATGATTCATGGTCGATAAAAGAGGCAACAATAACCCATTGTTATTATTGTTATTAATACTTGTTAATTTTATTTCGGAAATAGTTAGATTTTGATCTCTTATACAACTTTAAGTGATTATGAGTTTTATGTGACATCAATGTTGAATGCTAATAATTGAATACATGACACAAATATTAGGTTGATGATGTGTACTTAAATTAAACATTCAATTAAGTATGTTTGATTTTCTAAGTAATTTGCTTAAAATGATTAAGGACATTGTATTAGTATATTATTTGTTCTATATTCTCTCATTTCATAAGGACTAGAACTAATGTATGAGTTCTATAAATGAATTTTGTTTGAAAGACTTTGAAAATTAATTTGGACTTTGAGTGTGTTTATTAACTATATATGAAAATATTTATCTTATTTCACTATGATTATACACCCAAATTTTTTTAAAGATTAAGTGATTGTATGTAATTAAGTTGTTATATGCATTTCTACTTGTAATTCCTGAAGGTGTGAAATATTTTAAATATTCTTCTATATGTCTAACTTTTGAGAAACTTGTAGAATAATTACTGTTTGGATTTAGACATTCTTTAAGGAGAGTAAAACTAATACAATATTGTTTGAGGAGTTAGTTGAACTTGAAAGCGTATTTGATATATGTGTTATTTGATACAACTGAATGTGGTATGTTGTTGTTGAATATGATGTGTTTAATTAATTTATGGTGTCATGTTAGCCTATTATGCTAAACTAATTGATTTTTGATATATTGTGCTTAAATAAATAGTGAATGCCTTAAAAATGTTTATGGACTAAGTTGGAATATTGAGGGTGATTAATTAGATATTAGTTGTGTACTATTCACTACAAATTTCGAGGACGGTATTTCTTTTAGGAGGGGAGAATTGTAACACCCCAAATTTTATAATAAACTATTTTATTAATGAAATATGATTTTAAATAATTAATTTGGTTTTAAAATTATTTTAGAATACATGTTAATAAATTTCGTGATTAATTTTTGTTATATGGGTGCTTTAGATTATGTGCTACTTTTATACATATTGAACTACATGAGCAATCAAAATAACAAATATTATATTTTATATATTTTTTAAAATAGTATTTTAGTGTAATATTTAGATGAATGAGATCTTAGAAGATTTTACGTGTATATACTCGTACCAAATTAATGTAATATTTTTATGTGCGTTTGACTGATACTGATATTAAGTACGCACATAGTTATATTTCAATTATTTATAACTATTTTCTATTTTTAGTTATTTTCTTATAATTAATTATTTTGAGATAGAATTGATATTGTGTTTGTTTTTTTTTATATTGATTAGTTTAATTACTCTAATTTATAAAATATTAGTAATGTTTGAAAAACTGTGTTTGGAAGAATATTAAAAAGGACATTAAATAATTATTAATTTTATTTTAGCAAAATAAAAATAATAATAGTAAGACAAAAACATAAATAAAGGGACCAGTGGGTTTGATTCATGTGTGAACCCTAATTGTTAATAAAATAAAATAAACAAAAAAGGGAAGGGAGTTGGAAAGGCAGCCGTAAAACCAAAGACGAAACACAACAATAACCTATTGTTTGACACCGGTGATCGATAACTATTCGAGGAAACATCTTCCATTTTCGCCCAAATCTCAAATTCGTTATTTTGCACCGTGCTCCTTCACGGTAAGTCCGATTTGAGTGAAACCAACACAAAAATGACCGTGTGAAAAGTGGCTATATTATCCACTTATTGGTTTTTCGGTTTACGATCAATTGAACGTCAATGAACAAAGGTTGTTTGCTCGTGGAATTGTATTCGTGTGTGAAAGCGTCAAAATAATGTAAGGGATATGAGAGTGTTTGAATTCATGAGTATAATATAATGTGAGATGAACGGAGAAACCGTATTTTCCAACGATTCATTCGGGACTCGCTACATACGGCAGTAGCCTTTTGAGTGTTAAATTGATTAATGTAAAAATATGTGAATTGTAAGATTAAAATGTGGAATAGAAATACTTATAAGTTGTTGATTGATTTAACTTCGTTAAATGTGTGGTATTTGATATTATTGTGATGTTTGATTTATTTTTATTAAATGTCTGATATTTGGTATTATCGTGATATTGGATATCGGATGAATTTTATGTATATGTTTGATTAGACGTGTTAATGCGATGTGATAATAAAAGGTGGATGCATTTTGATAAGTTTATGTGATTATGATGATTTATAATTAATAATAATGATGTTATAAATTTGTGATTAGTCTATGTGGTGATTTATGATTGATGATAATGGTACTATAAAATTTTGATGAGTTTATCTGATGAGATATGATTAATGACAATGATATTGTGAATTTATGATGAGAATATTGAAGTAACCCCATAGTTGATGAAATAATGGTGATTCCAATTTGTGTTTCAGGTGACGGTCTTAATGGAGTATCATAGGCTAACGAGGGGAGAAAATAAATATTGAGAATTTGTGAAGTGGATATTATTTTGTCATCATATAGGTAGCCCTGACAAGCCTAGTGATTTCGGGGGAAGTACAACTGAATGAGCTTGATCGTGGCGGTCTACTGTTGAGCCTTAAGGCAAGATTGTTAGATCTTGGAGGTATTCGGGTGGGGAATTCCTAGGTGACATGGAGGTAGCATTCCAAATATTGGGAGCTACCATGCAACACATGTTTACCTCGATTGTCACTTACATATGTCTCGGGTTGAGTTGAGGGGATCTGTGAAGACAGGACCAATTTGAATTGTCTGTCCTGTGGAATAGTGACATAGTATCAAGCCTCCTAACCAAGTACTTAAGAGTTAGAATGGTACCACATTATGAAGTAGAGTCTAAGCTCATGCATATCATTGCATTTCCTTGTGATTGTTTTGTGGTGATTGATGTGTTTCAAAAGTAATAATAATTACTCTTAGATGATTTGATGCATATTATAATGAGATGATTATTTTACTTGAGTGACTTTAATGTTATAATAAGATACTATTTACTTAAATAGTTTGATATATCGTAATGTGATTATGATACAATCTATTATGATTGTTTGCGTGTTCTTCTTACTTATATTATACTATTAATATGATTTCGAAACTCACCTCTTTCGTTGTTTGTGTTTGACTGGTTTGGCCATGCGTTTGCGAAATCGCGGTTATTACAGGTTAATGAGTCTTGAAGTTTAGGTTTGGGAGAAGCCCTGCTCTGATAGGTGATACCGGGAATGAGAGTCATAAGTGTATTTTTATTTATTTAATTAGAAACAACCTTTTAAATGAAAATCTTATAAGTACAAGTAAACTTTTGGAATTAAGAAATTTTAGTTAAATCCAGTTTATGGAGATTGCATTTTTTTATAAGTGGAAAAAGTTTAAATTGTTTCTTTTTAATTTTGAGAATTGTGATATCCTAAATTAGTGATAAAAGTTTTTATTTTCTTGAAAACAAATTTTTCTTATCCGCTGTTAATTAAAACTTTAAAAATTCTTGTATGAATTATTATATATTATTTTGGAGTTTAGGGTGTCACACCAAGGATAACTTATATATGTGACAAGCTCGATGCCTACAATTTGTATGCTCCAGATTGAGGGGGAGTGTTGACACATGCAAATATTTAGTTTGTTATTATTAAGATATATTATTCCTTATTTTTATCAGGTTTGATATAGGTTAGATTTAGTCCAGATTTATTTCCTTAATTCAGAGATTCTCCTTGTACAATTCTGATTATAAATAATATCATGCTGAGAGCTAATCTCTCAAGTTATTCAATACCAAAAGATAAATCAATAAAAATCAGGGTAGAATAATGCCCTTTCCCTATTGATTTTTATCAAGGAACCTAACAATTGGTCTAACCTGCCTGATCATCAACAACCATGGGAAGCACTATGGAGTCACATATGAAAGCAATGGAAAAATGGACCACGGAGCATGAAACAACCTTTCTTAATGCGAATAGATATGGAACAATTGCAGGAGGGCATGGCAAAATGAAGAAGTGCAATGCAAGAATTGATCATAACAAAAAACAAACATCCAAGAATTATCAGAGATGTCAGAATCAGAGAAGAGTGTGAAGAATTTCGAGATAGATTTGATGTAGGGGGAATTAGAAGAGGAGGAAAAGCTAGACTCGCGTTTAGGGGTGTACGCGGGTTGGATTTGGTCGGTTTTGACAAAATCCGATACCCGATCGATTATCTTTGGGTTGAGTTAAGTTCTAAACCCATATTTTTTCATTTAACTCAAACCGAACCAACCTGATCAAGAACGGATTGGATTGAATTGGCAAGTTATACATAAATAACAACTTGTTTTTTATTTTACTGGAAAACTTATTGGATGAAAATATATTTAACACTTGCATGTCTCAAAACTATAAAATTCCAATCACATCATTCAATTCTTTAAAAATTGCCAACAACCTCTCACACACAAAAATTAAATCCAACAATCTTCAAATACATAAATAAATTCAACAACAGTAAATCAATAAAATATGAAAAGCTATGAATTCTAAGCAATGTCAACTTCAAGCCCAAGCACTTAACAAGTTTCTCAAATTATGGAAAGGAACAATTGGAGATCTGCAAAAATAAATATCAATAAAAAAAGTGAGGAGATAAAGAATGAGAAATAATAAATAAGTAAAATATGCATGAAACAATTAGCCCTACTGAGGGAAATAATTTGATATCCGACCTGATCGATTATCTTTGGGTTGGGTTAAGTTTCCTGTTGGTTACCTCTTTTCCTTGAGTTGGCTGAAATGATGAGAGACCTAAATCTTTTGTTTGTTTTAATAAAGCTTATTGTGCTTGTGGAGCAAATAGATTAGGAGCTTCTTGTACTTGTTTCATTTGTCTTAAATCTATGCAATAATATAGTTACAAAATTTCAAAGGTAAAAGGAAAAGTAAGAGAAAACATCTAGCACTGCTACTTGGTCCACCACATTACTTTCACCATAATACATAACTCACCAACCATTTTAGTTTACTAAGCTACCATAATTTTTTAATCGTAGTGCTTCATTTGTTTATTTTTAGAGTATTTGCTATTTTTAAATACAATACTAAAAAATGAGTTTAATAGATTTAAATGTAATTTTTTTAACTAAATTCATCATAAGTATAAACTTTTTCATAAGCATCATTTTTGCTCATAAATAGTATTTAATTCAAAACTTTTGTATTTAACAAATGTAAAAAATTTAAACTAAATTCATCATAATCATTAATTTTCATTATGCTAAACTATAACAAAATATAACATTTAAATAAATATCAATTATGAGCGAAACAAAAGAAGAACGTGGAGGCAGCGCGACTGGTAGAACAAAAGAAGAAGATGGGTAGCGGCGCGGCTTCAAGAAGTCTGGACATAAAAATTAGATGGACACAAATATGGAACAAAAGAAGAAGAACGTGGACGAATATATGGAATAGAAGAAGAAGGTGGACTCATATATGGAACATAAGAAGAAGGTGGATGACGGCTACTGAAAACCTGAAGAACAACAGTAGTGAAACTCTGCCAAATAATTTTTTTTTTAAATTATAACTAATTACTAGGTCGGGTTGGCGTGTTCAAATTGTTGACCTCATTACTCGAACCAAATATAAGCGGGTTTCAACGGGTTGAGTTGGTTTGGACTCGAAAGTGACCAGGTACAGGTAAATCGAGTTGGGTTGGGTGATCGGGTTGGCGGGTCGACCCACGTCCATGTACATCCCTACTCGTGTTTGTGGTTAAAGAAGGTGGAATTGCCCACTTTTGAAGGAATCCCTTTGGTTGGTTAAACAGACTTGGAAAATTCTTTACGATTCAGAAAATAAAAACCAGAGAAATATTAAATCTTGTGCATATTAGCATCAAAGGTGATGACGCCTTGCATTGGGTTCCAATTTTGGTTAGACAAGAACAAGAAAGCAACCTGGGAGGAATTCTCTGAGGTACTTTTGCGTCGTTTTGGAGGGGAACATCGCGAGTTTATTTTGTCCTCACTGCATAGAACACGGTTTGTGTGTAACTATGCTTATAGAAGATGAGGAAATCAATGAAGATGAGGAGTTGGTACATGTTGAGTTGAAGGAAGACTTTGAGAATGACTAGGAATTAAAAGGAGGGACTAGAATGTTAAGTTATGGACCTGTCTAGATGTTCTACAGGGGGTATGACACAACCTCACACTATGAAGTTGTAAGGGATTCTTCAAGGTATGACGATGCTGATATTGATAGACAGCGGGACAAGTCACAATTTCATATCAACTAAATTGGTGAATGGTTTTAGTTTATTCATTTAACCGACAATCACATACACTGTCATATTGGGGGATGGATGAGGAAAGGATGTTCAGGGATGTTGCAAAGGAATTAAGATTCAGATGGGAAGTTACATAGTTGTTAAAGATTTCTTTTTGTTCGAATTAGGAGGAATGGATTTAATATCGGGTGTGGCTTGGTTGAAAACCTTGGGTGAGGTCAAGGTGAATTAAGGAACCCTCACTATGAAATTTATGGCACAAGGAGATGAGGTAAAAATTAAAGGTGAACCTACGTTATCCAAGATGTTGGTTTCACCTCGATCCCTCAGGAAAATGACCAAAACTTAAGCAGCTTCATTATTGTGAGGTTTTGAAACCAAAAAGACATGTCATGAGGTTAAAGTGCAACGTCTAGAACCATAGAGGAAGGAGTTACAACAGATTATGGATGATTTTTATGGTGTATTTGTTGAACCTACAAGGTTGCCCCCTAACCATGAGGCAAATCATAAAATACTCATCAAAATGGTTGTTGATCTAGTTAATGCTAGGCCTTACTAATACCCTCATTTACAAAAACAAAAAAAAATCGAAAAATAGGTTGGTGATGTGCTTATGTCTGGAATAATCAAACCAAGTAACAGTCCTTACTCAAGCCCAATTATCTTGGTTAAAACGAAACACAACTGCTACGGATTATGTGTAGATTATCATGTTTAAAAAAGGCTAATGTTCCAGATAAATTTCCCATTTTGGTTATCAAAGAGTTGTTTGATGAATTGAATGAGGATAAGTATGTTTCAAAAATATATTTGAGGTTGGAATATAATTAGATAAGGATGTACGAAGCAGATGTCCACAAAACAGCCTTTTGAACCCACCACAGTCACTATGAATCTTTAGTGATGTCGTTTGGTTTAACCAACGCCCCAACCATTTTTCAATGCATCGTGAACGAAATCCTCATTTACAGTAAGTTTTAGAAGGATCGTATGAGTCACTTGAGGCGCATATTACACATTCTGCAGCAACAACAATTCTATGTCAATTTAAAGAAGAGTGAATTTGGGCAGACCATAATAGGATACTTGGGGCACTTCATTTCTTTAAAAAAAAGTGTTTATGGATCCCAAAAAGGTGGAAACAATTTTAGATTGGCCTGTTTCCAAAGAAAATCAAATCTTTGCGAGGGTTTTTGTGATTGACTTGGTATTATTGAAGATTCATATGCAACAATGAGAAGATCGTGCATCCCTTGACTGATTTATTGAAAAAAGGGGATTTTCCAGTGGAATACAGATAGTATGGTAGCCTTCACGAACCTTAAAGAGGTAGTCCCAACAGCTCTGGTGTTGGTTATGCCAGATTTTGATCAAACTTTTAGCATTGAGTGTGATGTGTCTAGACGAGAGATTGGCATTGTGCTTACTCAAAGCAAAAGGCCAATTGCTTTCTTCAGCAAAGCATTGCCAGATTCTTCCCTTAACAAATATGTCTATGAAAAGGAGTTGATGGTGTTGGTCTTATCGATTAACCATTAGAGTTCCTACCTTATTCGAAGGAAGTTTGTAGTTTACTCAAATAAAAAAAGTTTGCGGTACCTCCTTGAACAAAGGATCACAACACAAAATCAACATAATTGGTTTGCATAATTATTGAGTTATGAGTTTGATATTGTCTACAAAAAGGGAGCCGCCAATAAAGTTGCCGATGCCTTGTTAAGAAAATATGAAGAGTTTGAGTTAAAAGTGGTGACTAGACTTCTTTGGCAGAATATAAACCTCATATATGAAGAGGTTAAGCATGATCATATGCAAAATAAAATATGTGAAGATTTGAAGGAGAGGTCAGAGTCACATGACAAATATACTTTGGAAAATAGAAGGTTGTATTACAAGGGAAGATTGGTTCTTCTAAGAAAGTCTAGTTGGATTCCTAAGTTGTTGCATGAGTTTCATACATCTCCAATAGAAGGTCATTATGGGGTCTTTCGTACGTACAAAAGACTAGTTCAATCGTTATTTTAGATTGGCATGGAAACAAAGTTAATAACTACGTTTATGCATGCCTCATTTGCCAATGTGGTAAGTATCAAGCATCATCTCTAGAGGTGTTGCTCCAACCGTTACCGATTCTGAATGCAATTTCAGAAGACATTAGTATGGAGTTCATTGTAAGTTTGCCTAAGACCAAGGGATTTATGCGATATTAGTGGTGGTTGATCGACTCAGTAAATAAAGTCATTTTATTCTCATCAAGCATCCTTACTCGGCTCGCTCCATTGTTGGAATACTCACGAAGGAAGTCGTGAGGCTTAATGGTATATCAGATTCTTTAGTAAGCGATAGAGATCCAACCTTCTTGAGTCAATTTTGGAGGGAGCTCTTTAGGTTTCAAGAAACTACATTGAATATTAATACATCTTATCATCCTGAATCGGATGGACACACAGAGGTACTTAACCGAACCTTGGAAACATACTTGCGTTGCTTTAGTTCCAAAGAACCAAAAAAAATTGGGCATATATGGTACAATGGATAGAATATTGGCACAATACTAGTTTTCAAGGGGCTGCCAAGTGCACTCTTTTTGAAACAGTTTACAGTAGACCTTCACCATAATTAGCAAGGTTTGTACCTAGGGAAATTGCAGTGGAAGCAATGGCACAACGCCTAATGACTTGAGACGAAGCGTTGAGACAATTGAAATACCATTTGGGAAAAGCACAACAATAGATGATCAAATTTGCAAATCGTCACCGAAAACACACCAAGATTAAGGAAGGAAATTGGGTTTACGTAAAAATCAGACCTCATGGGCAGATTATTATGCCAACACAACTTCATTCTAAACTAGCAGCTAAGTATTATGGTCCTTATTTGATGTTAAAACAAATTGGGACAACAACCTTTAACGTTCAACATCCATGGAGGCTCGTATTCATCCGATTTTCCATGTTTCGCAATTAAAGTTGGTTATTGGTAAACATGAGGTGGAAACAGTCCTACCTACAGAGTTATAGGAGTATGGCTCTACGTATACACCTTCATAAGTGTTGGGCAGCAGAACAATACAACAATAGGGAGAACAAAAGTTAATTCAATGACAACAAAAATTTGCAGAGGGGGACACCTGGGACGATATTGCTACAATCCAAAATCAATTTCCAAAATTCAACCTTGAGTACAAGGTTGAGCTTGAAGGGAAGTGTATTGATAGGAATGTTGAAGATGTAAATAGGAATAAACCTTTACTGGTTTATTACAGAAAAAATAATATAAAATAATCATGTTAATGTTTTATAGTTTTATGGTTAGGTGGTTAGTAGTTATTTTTTATAGTTATGTTGTTAGTTTTTAGGTAGTGTTTTTGAATCCAATCCCTTGTATAATCAACCTATAAATAAAGGCTCACACCCCTTTGAAATGACCTTTGGTTATACCATTGTAGGAGCGTATTCACTCTTATGTATTGTTCCGATATCGCACACGGGTCAAATACAATTGATAAAATGTAAATAGAGGTAATAACTTTAACCGAATTGAAAATTGAAATTAAAAAAGGTTTTTTTAGATTTTTGATTTAACAGATGAGCAAAACGATTAATCCACTTATTCGAGTTTCAGACCTAACACAGATTCTATCAATGAGTTTAATTTATAATTTGTGATTCTATTCTTATTTGACTATAGAATTGATCAAACAAACGTAATCAATCTTATGTGAATTTGGTGTCTTTGATTGGATTAAGCATCACAATCATCAAAATATTACAATTAACGATCAAGCGTCGTAAAATTATAATTCAATTAAATTAGAAACCAAAACTAGATTATGTCAAATAAATTTAATCAATCCTATTGAAATTCAATTTAAGCAATCAAAATATCAATATAATCAAATAAACAAGAATAGAATCATGAGTCGAAATTAACAGTGTAACCTGAAACTCAAGGTGTTGATGAAACTCTGAACTCGTGGAATAATCTTATAAAATTAGCATTCCATGAAATTAAAATAAAATCTGTTTATTTCTTGTAGCAATTTGAATCCTAATTTTTCTGTCTTTAGAAAAGAAACAAAACTGCCAATATATAGTACTTGATATTGGGCTTTAGGGTTTAGGGTTTAAAAACAAGCGACCCGCTAATTAAAATTATTACAAAAGTCCAGATTACGAAATCTGCAATTTAGGCCCAGTAAAGTTCGAAATTGGTATTTTCTTCCAACACAAAAGTTGTAGCCTGCTGATATGTGCCAATCCGATATCCAGAGCTCAAATTATGACCTATATAGTGAGAAAGAGTCAAAATACACATAATAAAATTAAAATGCAAATTATAAAATTATAATTCAAATTCGACCCAAAGTTTAGAAACAAGCTAAAAATATTAATCTAAGCTATAAAGAGCTTTTAAAATCCAAACTAAAAAGCTAGAAACATGTGCCCAAATGCTATGATCAAATTCCTTCACACTTAAATTTTTGCACTCCGAGCAAAACAATGCGTGTGATTCCAAATATTTTTATGAATGCAAAGTGGTGAGAGAAAAAAAAAATATTTCTAGCTTAAGGCAATCATGAATAGTTTTGTTATCCCAACCAAGGCAAACAAGAGGACAAGTTAACTAAAGAATGCATCATAAGTGATAGAGTCCTCCCAGGATATAAAATTCTCTCAAAGTGTTTGGGATACTGTTTACACTCAAAGCACATCATGAAAGCTAGCACTATCATAGGCTTGCAAACCTCTATAACCTATATTTGAAACACATGCACATAATAATCAATAGATCTTTATTTAGGTTGTAACGCGGACAAGGTAAGGGTGAGATAATCCTAAGGAGACTAGGGTTGAAAATCAAATAGGATAAAGGAGTAATGATTAAGAGAGAAAAACAGCATTAAGAAGTAACTCAACAAAACATCATTGATTTTTATTTTCACACTCTCTTTGCTCACAACACAATCATTTTTCCTCTTTTTTTTCTTCTTTTTTTTCCTTTTTTTTCATAACCCTCAAATTTAAACAAACTAGTTGAGCATCCCTACACTTATTTAAGGAAATACTCCTTTATCCCCCAATATTGGGTCAATTCATTGTTTTTCACTTTTAGGCTTGTAATGAGCTATATAACAAATAATTGGGTAATTAGGCTCAAAGGTGCTTAAACAAATGGATAATTGTAGGGTAGACTTATCTGGCTAGTAGCTTAATCAGAAACAAATGCCTAGATCATTTCAATATAATCATTCGGAAAACAGTCAAGTCAAGTTCTGGCGTAACTAGCAATCATGAGTGAGATAACACACAAGAAAAAAAAAGATGCAAAAATGTATTTCATTCATAATAAGGCTCAAAAATCTCACAAAGGTTAATGACTTATCACAAATGATACACAATTTAGCATTTTAATCCAATTTATTTTACTAAGAATGCAAAAATACTAGCCAATCATGTCAGTCCAAACAAACTCTCAACATTTACAACAATAAAATCTGATGAAAAAACATGCAGTGCAATGTCCATTTTTTTATTTTTTATTTTTTTGAAATATAACAAATAAAATCCTAAATAATACCCCCACACTTAAATTACACATTGTCCTCAATGAAAGTAACAAGTGTAAAATAAGAGTAAGGAAAGGGAGCTCCCTGTTTAAACTTCAGTGTAGGTGGGTTTTTCCAAGGAGAATTCTTCCATGATAGCATCTTCAAGCACAGAGCTCTTAGGGAATAGCTTGAGGCGTTGTCCATTTACTTTGAATATTTTCTCGGTGTTTTCACTTTTTATTTCCACTACACCATGAGGAAAAATGTTAGTAACAACAAAAGGGCCAATCGACTTCGATCGAAGTTTCCCAGCCATAATTTTCAAACGGGAGTTGAACAATAAAACTTTTTGACCAATGAAAAATTCCTTCCTAGAAATCATCTTATCATGAAAGTATTTAGTTTTCTCCTTATAGATGCGAGAGTTCTCATAAGCTTCATGTCTAAGCTCTTCGAGTTGTTGCAATTGAAGCTTTCTCTCTAAACCTGTTTTCTTCATCTCAAGATTACAACTCTTGACCGCCCAATAAGCACGATGCTTTATTTCCCCTGGGAGGTGGCATGACTTACCAAAAACAAGTCGATAAAGGGACATCCCTACAAGTATTTCGTAGGCTGTTCTATGCGCCCAAAGAGCTTCTTCAAGTCGGTGGCTCCAGTCTTTTCTGTTTGGCTGCCCCATCTTTTCAAAGATATGTTTGATTTCCCTATTTGAGACTTCAACTTACCCATTAGTCTGGGGATGATAAGGTGTAGAAAGTTTGTGCACAACCTCATACTTCTGAAGCAAAGCGTCCATGGTGCGGTTGCAAAAATGAGTGCCTTGATCACTTATGATGGCCCGGGGTATTCCAAACCTGCAAAAAATATTTGATCTGATAAAACCTGCAACAACTTTAGAATCATTAGTCCTAGTGGGTATTGCTTCCACCCACTTCAAAACATAGTCAATGCCCCACACATCAAATACTTCACAGAAAAACATAGGTTGTTGAGGCATCTCACTCCTACGAGTGATTGTTGTTCATGCTATTTGGCACTGTTCACAAGTTTTGTAAGTCTCAAAAGCATCTTTAAACAAAGTGGGCCAAAAGAAACCCGAGTCTAAGATTTTTCATGGCAGGATCCACTTCTATCCCATTTTTAGAGATCACATGTCCCAAAACTATGCCTTGTTAAACCATAAAATGACATTTTTCATACACAGTAAAATCATGCATGCATCAAATGACATTGTTCAAGCATGCATCAAATGAGGAACCATACACAGTAAAATGACATTGTTCAAGCATGCATTAAATGAGGAACCATACACAGTAAAATCATCCATGAAAACTTCAATACAATTTTCTATAAAGTCAGAGAAAATACTAATCATGCAGCGTTGGAAAGTGTTAGGAGCATTGCATAGGCCAAAGGGCATCCTCCTGTAGACAAGTGTGCCGAAAGGGCAAATGAACATGGTCTTTTCTTGGTCCTCTAGTGCAATAAGGATATGAAAATAACCAGAAAAACCATCAAGAAAACAATAAAGTGACTTACCAGCCAAGCTTTCAAGCATCTGATCAATGAATGGTAAAGGAAAATGATCTTTTCTAGTTGCCTGATTTAGTCTCATGTAATCGATGCATACCCTCCAATTATTTGCACTCGTGTGGGGATAAGTTCATTATTTTCATTTTTAACCACTGTGAGTCCAGTTTTCTTAGGGACTACTTGCACCGGACTCACCCATTGACTATCAGAGATAGGGTATATAATGCCTGCTTGCATGAGCTTGGGGCTGCCTGACTGATTTTACCCCGTCCTTCAGTAGTATCCTATTCATACACATGAATGGGCTAATACTAGGAATATCAGCCAAAGTCCATTCGATTGCCTTCCTGTGTTTTCTCAAAATCTGCAACAGCTTACCTTTTTGATCATCTTCAAGTTTGGCTGAAATAATCACATGTAACTTGTCACTTCCTTCTAAATATGCATATTTCAAATTTTCAGGAAGTGGTTTAAGTTCTATAGTCGGTGGTTGTTCAATGGAAGGTACAACACCAATGGCTAAAGCTAAGTCTGCAAAATCAATTATGTTAGTAGAAATATCAATATCAGCACAATGATCAACCTGCAAGGTAGCTTTGATCTCAGCACACACAAAGCACAATTGAGTATCTGTATAGAATTCACAAGTATAAGCATCATCAAAACCAGACAATGAAGGAAAATCAGTAGCAAACATATCGGGGTAAGTATCATCAACCAAATCAGCAAGCAATTCAAATTGAAAAATAGAATGTTCTTCCATGGGGTGTTTCATAGCATCAAAAATGTTAAACTTTACAGTGCTATACCAAATTCCATGGATAGAGTTCCAGCATGCACATCAATTTTTGTTCTAGCAGTTTTCAAGAATGGTCTGCCTAAGATGATAGGTGCCCTGTTGGAATTATTCTATCCCTCCATGTCCAGAATGTAAAAATCTGCAGGAAATATCATTCATTAACTCGAACAAGTACATCCTCCACAAGTCCAGCGGGACGAGCATTGCTCATGTTCGCCAATTGAATGATAACACATGTACTATGTAAAGGTCCAAGAGCAAGAGAGTTAAAAATAGATGTAGGCATAACATTAATGGAAGCTCCTAAATCTAATATAACATTTTCAAATTGACTATTGCCTATGGTACATGGAATGAAAAAAATTCATGGATCTTTGCATTTCTGAGGCATGGGCTGAATGAGGGCTAAAACATTTCGCCCCATGTTTACTCTTTCATTACCTTTTAACCTTCTCTTGTGTGTGCACAAATCTTTTAGAAATTTTGCATATCTTGGAATCTGTTTAATTGCTTCCAAAAGGGGAATGTTCACTTCCACCTTCCTAAATGTATCCAGGGTCTCGTTGTCCCTATCTGTCTCGTCCATTTTCTTAATCTTCACTGCCCTTTGAGGAAAAGGAAGTGGTATATTTTGCTCAACATCAACAGTTTCAAGTATCAAAGTGTCCTCAGGAACCTTGTTATTTTTCACTACAGTTTCAGGTACCTTTGGTATTTCAACAGCTTTCCCAAACCTCAATGTTATTGCACTGACATTGGGAGCATTTGGATTTGCTACTGACTGTGCAGGCAATTGGTTTGACCCTTAAGTCTGCAATTGATTAATTGAAGTGGCTAGCTAACCAATCTTTGTTTCCAAAATTTGAATGGTGGAATTTGTTCTTTATTGAAATTGGAGATTCTGGACAACCATCTATTTAATGAGGTCCTCTAATGAAGGTGCATTGTTTTGCTATTGTGGAACGTTTTGTTGTTGCTGTTGTTGCCTAGGTTGTTGTTGGCAGATGAGTTCCCCCATCTCAGGTTGGGATGGTTTCTCCAACCAGGATTGTACCTGTTAGATGATAGATCATAGTTGGCTTGACGATTGTATATATTTGCTGCATATGCTTGAGGAGCATCAACAATTGGATCTTCTTGCAATGTAGGACATGAATCTGAATGATGCTCTAGAGAAGTGCAAATACCACATACCACTGCCTGGGTTTTACCTATTGCCAATTTTTTTACTAACGATGTAAGCTCATCAAGTTTGCCTTCTAAATTCTTGTGGGAAGAAACTTGAATTTCATTCACACCCGTTCCCAACACTGTTGAATTGATTCTAGTTGTAAACTGTTGAGAATTAATGGACATGTTCTCAATCAAAGCCTTTGCCGCTTCTAGGGTCCTATCAACAAGTGCTCCCCCACTAGCAGCATCCAAAATGCTTCTATCCATAGGTAGCAAGCCTTCATAAAAATATTGGATGAGCAATTGTTCAGAAATCTGGTGATGAGGACATCTTGACACTAACTTCTTGAATCTCTCCCAATACTCATGTAATGATTCCCTGTCAATATGCCTGATGCCACATATTTCTTTTCTGATTGAAGCAGCTCTTGAGGCAGGGAAGAATTTTTCTAGAAACAATAACTTGAGATCATTCCAACTTGTAACAGAACCTGGTTGAAGGTAGTAAACCAGTCCTTGGCAACATCTTGGAGTGAAAATGGGAAGGCTCTCAGGTCAATGTGGTCTTCTGTGACTCCTTGAGGCTTCATGGTAAAACACGAAACATGGAATTCCTTCATGTGTTTGTGGGGATCCTCACCTGCAAGACCATTAAACTTTGGAAGCAAGTGTATTAAACCAAATTTGAGTTCAAATGGTACAGTAACTTCAGGATATGTGATACATAATGCATTCTAATTGACATTAGGTGCAACAAGTTGCCTTAGAGTTCTATTATTCGCATCAGTCATATTTTGCAGCAAGTTGTCAATTTCAGTATCTAACTCTAACTCGTTAACACTAGCAGCTCTATTAAGTCTATGACATAAATGAAATGTCCTACCTATTTCAGGTTCAATAGAATGCAGATATACAGAACTAGCCCTAGTCATGCATCATCATAACAATGCAATGCAAAATTACAATTCTGAAAATTCCAACAATGTCCCTATTGCTAAAATTAATGTGAAAAATCGAAAATCCTATCAAATAAAATTCCAAAAATATAAAAATACCACCAAAAATTTATAAAAAAATATCAAATAAAGGCAACGCATATTTTTTTGGAATTTTTCGAGAATATGACAAATTCAAAAAATTGAAAATAGGGTCTAAACGAAGGAATATGTGATTTTGACCGTCGTTTTCCGTATAGGTCACTTATACGGGACTCCTATTCCTTGATTTTTTTTTCTTATTTTCTGGAGAAATTTCGAAGCAATCCGAGGAAAACAGGGTTAATATTGTTATCAGAGAGTCCCCGACAACGGCGCCAATTTGATCTGATGTCGCACACGGGTCAAATACAATTGATAAAATATAAATAGAGGTAATAACTCGAATAGTTTCGCAAAGACTTCTGATATAATAATAATACCCGAATTGAAAATTGAAATTAAAAATGGGTTTTTTAGATGTTTGATTTAACAGATGAGCAAACCGATTAATCAACTTATTCGAGTTTCAGACCTATCATAGATTCTATCAATGAGTTTAATTTCTAATTTGTAATTCTATTCTTATTTGAATATAGAATTGATCAAACAAGTGTAATCAATCCTATGTGAATTTGGTTTCTTTGATTGGATTAAGCATCACGATTAACTATCAAGTGTCGCAAAATTATAATTCAATTAAATTAGAAACTGAAACGAAATTATGTCAAATAAATTTAATCAATCCTATTAAAATTTAATTTAAGCAATCAAAATATCAATATAATCAAATAAACAAGAATATAATCATGAATCGAAATTGAAGTGTAACCTGAATCTCAAGTTGTTGATGAAACTCTGAACTCGTGGATTAATCTTATAAAATTAGTCTTCCATGAAATTAAAATAAAAACTGTTTATTTCTTGTAGCAATTTGAATCCTAATTTTTTCGTCTTTAGAAAAGAAACAAAACTGCCAATATATAGTACTTGATATTGGGCTTTAGGGTTTAGGGTTTAAAAACAAGTGATCCACTAATTAAAATTATTACAAAAGTCCATATTACAAAATCTGCAATTTAGGCCCAGAAACGCTCGAAATTGGTCTTTTCTTCCAACACAAAAATTGTAGCTCGGATTTTTAGCTTTCCAACGCTGGCTCATATGTGCCAATCCGATATCCAGAGCTCAAGTTATGACCTACAGAGCGAGAAAGAGTCAAAATACACATAATAAAATTAAAATGCAAATAATAAAATTATAATTCAAATTCAACCCAAAGTTTAAAAACAAACTAAAAATATTAATCGGAGCTATAAAGATCTTTTAAAGTCCAAAGTAAAAAGCTAGAAACATGTGCCTAAATGCTATGATCGTGTATCATTTTCTTTCAATCAATAAAAATTAGAGACAAATAATATCCTTTCGCTATTGAGTTCTATCAAGGAAGCTAACAGATATGACACATCATGGTATTAGCAACATCAATTTTAAGGTATAGCTAAATGATAAGAAAACAATATGCATCTCATCAATTCTAAGATATATATCTAAATAGAAATTTTCCTTGAAACCTCAAACCAGAACAAAATCAACCAAAAAATTGAAATGATTTACATATGTTTATCTTCTGGCATATGGATTTTATAGATAGATAGAGTAAAAGTTTGAAGATATAAAAAAAGTTTTTGTCCAAAGACACAACTCAAGTATTTGTTTACTAAAAAAAGTTTCTAAATCAGTATGTCATCATATATAGTACTCTCGTAGAATCATTCAAAAGTTAAAAGTTCACTAGAAGCTTGTACAGTACTGTTGCAAAATCATTCAAAATTTCACTAGATATATAGAGGAGTGATGATTGTGGCTAATTAAGAATGAAAATGTGATGCTTGCATTATGAAACCCGACTAGTATAATATGCTACTATGTTGACATTATAATTCAAGAAAGTAGCTTGAGAGACACACACACAGAAAACAATGGCAAATCAAGAGTTGATATATATCTATCGTTGAGTTTGTCATGCAAAATTGCTAATATCACTATCGAGACAAGTCTTGAGCAACCACAACATTAACCACCACCAAATATCGAACCAAGTTTTCATCACAGATCACCACACTTGCCACACTCTCCATCTCCTCTTCTTCACACTTCTTCTCACACTTTCCTTTGCTTCAAATAATAATCTCATCATCTTACTTTCGCAGATGTATAACTCCACCAAACTTCCTTCAACCTTATCCAACTTCAACCCTCTAGACTCAAATCCATGTAAATGGTTGCTCAAAAACTCTATTGGGGTGTATCTAACTCCCCATCCTCTACTAAATCCAAAACTTAAATCAAACTTAAGTAGAAAAATTCTTTTTGAGTTATTCAATCTAAGTAGAAAACTAGTGATTGTTTTATATATTTTCCTATTGAAATGCATCATTAGTGATAGTTGAATATGAATGTAAAATAATTTTCTTTCTCACAAGCAACAAATCATTGAAATATTTGACGATACTATCATAGATTTTGTATACTTCCGCACCAAAACAAGTGGCCGAAAAATCAGAAACACTAAAATCATAAACACTAAAATCATAAACAAAAATCTCCATATACCATTTCCCCTCAATGAATCAAAAGGTATATATCAAATAATAGATAACAAAATACCCACACAAAGGTTATCCTTAAAATTTCAAGAATCGGTTTAAGAATACTTGTAGGAGTGGTTGAGCTTCGATAGAGGACTTTCTCCTCCTTAAAGCATGCCAAGAGAAAGGCATTGCTGATCAATTGAGATTACTTTTAGGGGAACAAACACATAATGTGGGTCTCCTGGTATCACAACGTGTGGTGAACCTTCCTCCCCAGCTTTTACCACATCTTTATGATTCTCTTTTTAACGAAGTGTCATGGGCCACAGAAGATGAGGTTAGATGTTGATACTATCAGATGGTTGAGGGTGTTAAAATGTTTTTCTCTCTGATTGCTGAATATTAATTTTTTCTTTATAACATATTGTCATGTTGCACACTTAACAGCCAACGGAGGACCTTCGGAATTCCTTCCAGTTTAAGCATTATTTAATACTTAGCAAAATTTACAAGGTATTACGCTTCTATAGTATATCCTCTGTATTTACTGTCCTCTTGTTGGTATATCTGAATTTTATGGTTAAGATAACTTTTGTTGTTTTGTGATGTTTTAATTCATTCTTGGTTGTAAAAATAAAGCACAAGAATGCAGAACAGAAAAGAAAACTGGGTGATGATAATGATGAGGCGATTGTATATGTAAAGCCTGAGGATGAACTTTTTCACAAGGTATTAGTATCTTGGTGCCATCATTTTGACGTACTTTGTCTCTTATTACTAATTAGTATCGTGGTCCTTCTGTTTTCCTTTGCGCACTCAGCAGCCTGCACCTCATGAGGCAAGTTATATGATTCTTACATATCAGTAGACTTATCATTGTGAATCTGTGATGTTTTTATTAATCTGCTGAAAGTTACTCGTTTTTTTGTCAATTTCTGAAAGTAATTTGAAACGCATAGTGCTATCTCTGTCGGTCGGAGAAATAAATAAGCACTATATTTGTTTACTTTGGGTATTGGCCATGTGGTCTCTATTGGGGCTGTAGTGTTTATATAAATGGAATGCAGTGTGCAAAATTTTATGAATTTTGTTCTCTACAAATTGACAGAAATGTAGCTTAGTAAATTTTAATAATTTTCTTCTCTACAAATTTTAATAAACTTGTTTGTTGGATGGTTGTCTGTTTTACTTTAATTGTTTTCATGATTTTTAAACCATGTTGTTTGTTAAGGGAAACTAGGAAAGGCTTTAGCATTTTAGACTAAAATGTGACCACCATAAGATGTTTCTCTGCCCGAGTCTATATTTATTTTGGAGCAGTGTCTACTTTAACTCCACTCTGTTTTGATTTGTCAGTTGTTTTAATTAATTATTATATTGAAGTCATTTCATGAAGGGGGCGAGGAAGACTTTAAACAAATTTCTCTGTCAATGTTCTTTCATGTTTCATATTGAGAATATCTGACCCGAATCGTTTTGTTGACTTTTCATTGTTGACCAACTAGCGTCGGCAAGACCGACGCTTTATCATAAAATTATCTAACAGAAGCGTCGGTCAGTCCGACGCTAACTATTTTATCTAGTTGGCATTAGCGTCGGCCGTATCCGACACGGAGGTTTTTTACAAAATGACGTGGCAATAGATATAACTAGCATCGGATGTTCTATAATTGATGTAGCGTCGCCGTAGCGTGGGCTAAGCCGACGCTAATATAGCGTCGGATGGCATGTAGCCGACGCTATGCATTAGCTTCGATCGTTTTAGCCTAGACCCGACACCGACGCTAAATCAACGTTAGCGTCGGCTTTTTGCCTATTAGCGTGGGTTTTTGGCCGACGCTAAATTCAATTTTTCTAGTAGTGAGATGTAGCTTCCATTCAAGTAGGTGTTGGGTATTAGGCTCCCTTATATAGAAAAAGACTCAAATATTATTGTCATGTGTCTCATTTATTTAAGTGGAGAGTGGTCTAATTAAGGTTATAAAAGAGAGATACTATTTTGATAGGAAAGACAACGACCAAAAGAGAAAAGAGAAGAGTAACGATATTCCCGATTTTGTTAAATCAGTCTCAGCAAAACATAGATTGTGCATTCGTTAATCGTTGGATCAGGCTGATTTTTAAACAGCAGGTTCGCAACATTCATGTCTTCCTTTTCAACGGTCGGATCGGCGATACCAAGTCTGAAGGAAGAGATATCGTGTTTGCACAGTAGCAAATTTTTGGATATTTTTCTTCTTCTTGCTTTTCATTTGTAGGCTTTAGTGCTTGGTTATTTTGGCTTATTGTAGATACAATATGTGCATCATTTTGAGAGACAACTCGTGGTTTTTACTCTCGCGTTGATGGATTTTTCACGTTATAATATCGGTGTTCATTACGTCTTTTTATTTTGCTTAATTTACTGTCATATATTTATTTTTGCTCCTCACGGATTCTTGTAAGTTGGAGAAATTTTATATTCGATGCGTATTACTTGTTATTATGTTTATGTGTTTATTTTTCATCAGTAAAAGCTTCAGGTTCGTTTTCGCTTCAAGAAACTTTAATTCAAAACTGATGTTGATTGAGAGGGAACTTTGATTCAAGTACCAATAAAACCCAAGAGCTCAATTCGGGAGATGATTAAGAATGATTTTTGATGGAGACCGAGGTTTGTTTTCATTTGTGTGATTTAGGAGATGACATAATGAAGGTTTAATCCCTACAATTAAATAATGTGGACAAACATGAAATTATTTTTCAACTTAATTGGTGGGAGTTTTTGATAACCTTCGCTAAATAACCTTCCCTATCTAGTGCTTTTTTTTTTTTTTGGTAGTGATAGCTTTTATGATTATTTGATTTTAAACAAATCAATATGCTTTTAAATACTATTTTTTTAAAACATAAAAGTTTCAAGAGCAATTTACACTAGTTAATATATATTTACAAATTCTTCTCACACATTACATCCATATGGCAGCCTTTAAACAATTTTTAATATTGCATTGTAGTGTATGGTTCAAATCGGAATATCCTAAACACATATCATTTGTTTATAAAAATATTTTAAAAGTTGTTTATTGTTATTTTTGTCTATATATAGTCATCGCCATTGCCATTCATTTTGTCTGAACTATATGATCTTCTCAAACTCGCATAAATTGTATATTTCTGAAATTTAACTTCTTTATAGAATTTTTTTAAATGTTTGTCATAAATCATCTTCAAGTCTTATGATGGGGTCCTTTATATCTTGATTAATTATTACATATTTTTATTTCCCTTAATTTTTAATTATATCATTGGTTTTAATGTATAAATTAAAGATGGAATATAAAGTTGACTTTATGATTGAAGTGGATGAATTAAGGAGCAGATAAAAAAAGTTATAAAGAAGTGGATGGTTCCATTTCTACTTTCAAAATAATACTACCATGGCATTCGTCGTTTGAAAATAATATTATATAATAATAAATCGGCTAAAAATAGTACAGGTTTCAATTTGAAATCGACCCTTGTGTATGTGATTCTTACTTTCAAGGTTTTGCATAGGACCAGAGAAAAACAAGTTGAAGAATAAGTTTACGTGATTTTTGTGTATGTAATTCTTAATTTATGTAAAATCAGAGACAATCAGTTTTGATTTTTAAAAAAAGAGTCGCTAAAATGTCATGACACATGAGTTTATAAATATACACCAACATATATCTTATATGATATATTAAAAATTAAAATAATTTATATTATTAAATAATAAATTTATTTATTGATCATTTAATAATTAGTGTTATTTGTCGCGGCCTGAAATTTCGAGTGTTTCTCGAATTCAATGGTGTCGCCACCAAAATTTATTTTAAAATAGGGAAAATATTTGGAAACCCTTAAAAATAGAAAAAATAAAAAAATAGTCTTTGAAACCAAAATTTTGAGTTCGGGAGTCGATTAAATACATATTTCCTTTTTTTGATTTATTTTCCTTTTTGATTTATTTTTAACAAAAATGGACAAAATTGGGGTACTACAGCTGCCCCTATTTAATTATATTTTACTTGAAAAATATGAAAATATAAATAACAATGGTATTCGTTTTCATGTTATCAGGTAAAAGATAAGTAAATATAAGGACCTAAATTTTGTCCAATAACAAACACATGTATTAAAGTGTCCTTGAAATGTTAAAGTGGGAATGATGCAAAAAAAATTGAGATGTGCAAAATGATCGTCTTCGGATTAATTACCGATGCGTAGATCGACAGAAATAAAAATGACCGTCTTCGAATTGGTTACTATAGATCGACATAAATGAAGGTGGTCGTCTTCAGATTGGTTACTGATGCGTAGTCTATAGAAATTAAAAATAATCGTCTTCGGATTGGTTACCGATGCGTAGATCTATAGAAACAAAAATGATCGTCTTCGGATTGGTTACCAATGTGTAGATCTACAAAAATGAAAATGATCGTCTTCGGATTGGTTACCGATGCGTAGATCGACAGAAATGAAAGTGGTCGTCTTCAGATTGTTTACCGATGCGTAGATCGACATGAACGTAATAGGTCCAATCTTGAAGGTAGGTAAAGAGGGAGAATAAGTATATGATATTTGCAATTCGGACAATAAGGTATGAACGATTCATGCGTGTGCTATGCATTGAGTATAGGTAATGTGTCAATGAAGATGCATGGATCATGTGAGTATGAGTAAATTATGCATGGTTTGTGTGTCATGCATTATAGATAAATTTTTGTTCTTTTCTTTTATTCCCTGATCCTTATGCTCTTCTGTGTCCCAAGATTCAATGGATGAATAAAGACAAATATTGTTTCCACATGATGACTCTTCGTATCTATCGAATGACCGTTTTTTTTAGGCGAAGCAAAATTCATTGTTTAAAATGACTACCCTCCTTATTATTTTTCACACACTCATATATCTTGAGAATCAAACGAGTTCCCGTGTATATATTTTCAAGTGTCAAAATATTTAAAATACTTTTATATTTTCACATATTTCAAATTCCAACATTTATTATCATAAAACAAAATTTTGAAACAATAGAACAATCAATAATGAAATTGGATTGCTATATAAAGTGTGTAACGTACAACATCGAATGATAATATTGAAAGATGTATATTCGTTACATTGAAAGCAAAACAATTGAGGTAGGGGTTACAATGTGGGGACAAGTATGCTTAATTTAGGTGGAGGCATAACAAACGCTAGTCATTCTTGTAATTTAGAAATCCTAATAATCAGCTTCCAAGAATAATAATTGTCCCAGTTTGAAGTGCTTGATTTTTTTTTT
>NC_021162.2:35741811-35746914 GCF_000331145.2 Cicer arietinum | reverse complement strand
CAAGTTTCCAATCCATCGGGATGCTCTAATTTTTGCCTAGGTCGCCTTTTCAGGTTTTCAACCTAGCGAGCCCATTTTTTTTAAGCATAATATTTTTTGACTGCATCTGAATTTACTGGAAATGGAAGGTCATCTCCATCCATTTCTGCGAGTATTAGAGCTCCCCCAGAAAAAGCTTTTTTCACAACATATGGTCCTTCGTAATTCGGGGTCCATTTTCCACGAGCATCTTTTTTTATGGGCAATATTTTCTTTAACACTAAGTCCTCTTATTGAAACTCTCGAGGACGAACTTTTTTCTCGTATGTCTTTTTAAGTTTTTTTGATATAGCTGGTCGTGACATAGAGTTATCATTCTTTGTATGCAAAGGGAAGCATTTCATGTCAATCCTTATATATCTCCACCATTTTTTGTATGATCTTCTTGATATTCTTATTTGTTGCTTCTACAGCTCCATTCATTTTCGGACGATATGGCGAAGAATTATGGTGTTGAATTTTGAAACTATCACACAACTCTTTCATCATTTTGTTATTCAAATTAGTCGCGTTATCAGTGATTATCTTGTTTGGCAAGCCATATCGACAAATCAATTCTCTTTTGATGAATTTGACAACCACACTTCTCGTCACATTGGCATAAGAAGCGGCTTCAACTCATTTTGTGAAATAATCAATAGCTACCAGGATAAACCGGTGACCATTGGAAGCTTTAGACTCGATGAGTCCAATAACATCCATCCCCCACATTGAAAACGGCCATGGTGATGTTAAAACATTCAAAGAGGTGGGCGGTACATGTATTTTATCAGCATATATTTGATATTTATGACATTTCTTTACGTAACTAAAGCAATCAGATTCCATAGTCAACCAATAATAGCCAGCCCTCAAGATTTTTCTTGCCATTGCGTGTCCATTTGCATGAGTTTCAAAAGAACCTTCGTGAACCTGTTGAATTATCTTTTCTGCTTCTGCTTTATCCACACATCTGAGGAGAATCATATCATGATTCCTCTTATAAAGCACATCACCATTTAAGAAGAAGTTCATTGACAACCTCCTCAAAACCCTTTTGTCGTTCTCTGAAATACCTGATGGATATTCCCTATTCTTAACATATGATTTGATATCATAAAACCATGGTTTGCTATCAAGCTCTTCTTCTATCGATAAGCAATATGCTGGCTTATTCTTTTGTTGAATTTTTATCATTGACACATCCGGATCGACGCTTATTTTGAACATTGATGACAATGTGGCCAAGGCATCAGCCAGTTGGTTTTCTTCTAGAGGAATATGGTGAAAAGTGATATGCTCAAAGTTTTCTACCAATTCTTTGATATGTGTATGATACGGAATCAATTTGGAATCTCAATTTTCGCACTCTCCTTTTGTTTGATGGATAACCAAAGATGAGTCTCCATATACCTCAAGAACTTTTATCTTTGACTCAATGGCTGCTTTAATGCCCATGACACATGCCTCATATTCTGCAATATTGTTTGTGCAATCAAAACACAATCTAGCCGTAAATGGAGTGAACTGGTTCTCCAGAGAAATCAAAATTGCCCCAATTCCATGACCTAACGCGTTAGAAGCACCATCAAACACCAGCGTCCATTTTTCTTTATTAGGTGATTCATTCTCTTCAAATAAAGTCATGATGCCTTCATCGGGGAATTCACACTGTATTGATTGATAATCTTCTACAGGTTGTTGGGCCAAATACTCTATTAGGGCACTTCCTTTTATAGCTTTTTGTGTAACGTATACCAAATCATATTCCGATAACAACATCTGCCAACGGGCAATCCTTCCAGTAAGAGCAGGTTTCTAAAAGATATACTTAATTGGGTCCATTTTAGACACCAACCAAGTTGTATGACATAACATGTATTGCCTCAACTGACGAGCAGCCCATGCTAATGTGCAACATGTTCGTTCAAGTAGTGAATACCTTGTTTCACAACTAGTGAACTTTTTGCTCAAATAATAAATAGCATGTTCTTTTTTACCAGATTCATCATGCTGCCCCAATACACAACCCATTGAATCGTCAAGTATTGTCAGATGCATAATAAGCGGTTTCCTAGGAACACGAGGCACTAAGATTGGAGGTTTTGACAAGTACTGCTTAATCTTTTCGAAAGCTTTTTGACAATTATCATTCCATTCAACGTTTTGGTCTTGCGCAACAACTTGAAAATTGGCTCGCATGTAGCGGTGAGATGCGATATGAACCTAGCAATGTAATTCAATCTACCCAAAAAGCCACAAACTTCTTTTTCTGTGTGTGGAGCGGGCATTTCTTGTATTGCTCTTACTTTATCTGGGTCTACTTCTATCCCTTTTTGACTAACGATAAACCCAAGTAACTTGTCTGATCTTACACTAAAAGTGCATTTAGCAGGGTTTAAACGAAGTCTGAACTTCCTTACTCGCACAAACAACTTTTGAAGGTTAATAACATGGTTTTCTTTGGTCCGAGATTTTGCAATCATATCGTCCACGTAAACCTCTATTTCCTTATGCATCATGTCATGAAACAAAGTTACCATTGCTTTTTGATAGGTTGCCCCAGCACTCTTCAATCCAAATGACATCACTTTATAGCAGAAAGTCCCCCATTGTGTTATGAATGTAGTTTTCTCCATATCTTCGGGAGCCATCTTGATTTAATTATACTCTGAGAAACCATCCATGAAGTCTGAACTTCCTTAGTCGCACAAACAACTTTTGAAGGTTAATAACATGGTTTTCTTTGGTCCGAGATTTTGCAATCATATTGTCCACGTAAACCTCTATTTCCTTATGCATCATGTCATGAAACAAAGTTATCATTGCTCTTTGATAGGTTGCCCCAACATTCTTCAATCCAAATGACATCAATTTATAGCAGAAAGTCCCCCATTGTGTTATGAATGTAGTTTTCTCCATATCTTCGGGAGCCATCTTGATTTGATTATACTCTGAGAAACCATCCATGAAGGAGAAAAGAGAATATTGAGCAGTGCTATCTACTAGAACATCAATATGAGGCAAAGGAAAATCATCTTTTGGACTAGCTTTATTTAAATCCCGATAATCAACAAACATTCGAACCTTTCCATCTTTCTTTGGAATTGGAACAATATTAGCAACCCATTGAGGATATTTTGCCACTGCTAAGAAACCAACATCAAATTGTATTTTGACCTCTTCTCTAATTTTAAGTGACATACAAGGCCTCATCCTCCTCAATTTTTGTTTAGTTGGAGCACATTCAGGCTTGAGTGGTAACCTGTGTTCAACTATGTTAGTATCTAGCCCAAACATATCCTGATATGACCATGCAAAGACATCCACATAATCAAATAAAAGTTTAACCAGCTTTTCTCGTTCACTTTCTTTCATAGACATACCAATTTTAACTTCTTTCTTATCATGTTTAGTCCCTAAATTGATCACCTCAAAAGGTTCTTGATAGGGTTGGATTATCTTAGCTTCCTGTTCAATTAACTTTTCTAGTTCTGGGGGAGGCTCACAATCGTCTTCACAATCCCCGTCAGCGTGATTAATTGGGTGTTCAAAATTACAAGAAAGTGTTCTAGCGCTGCTATTTTCAACATATTCATTTTCGACTCTGCATGGTTTAAATTAAGAAGAAAAAGGGAAAAACGAAATATGAATAAAGATTGCCAAAAAAGAAAAGAGAAAAACAAAAACAACTGGAGAATTCAAAAATGCATTTATTGATAATAAGTACGTAATTGAAATACATGTGCCCTAATAGCTATCCTTATAGCCTTGGGCAGCGCAAAAGGAGTTAAAATACACAATTACTTTGAACATTAATTAACAAACATGGGAAACTCGATGATCTTCCAATTATTGAGATTGGTGTTTGGAGAACAAGGGCACACCAATTTGAGGGTATCACCATCAACACGATCCTCTTCTACAACAGCCACTTGATCAACATATATTATTTTGGCGCTTTGAAAGGTTTGATGAATGTCACAAATAAGGATCTTTTGTGAATTTGGTACCCGGTTTTCCCAACGAGCTAGCTTGTTTTCTCGTTTTTCTTTTACAGTGTTCTCTTGATCAGCTTTGGTAGGTACATATCCCAACCCGTACTGATCCTTCTTTTCTGATATTTCTATCAATTTCCCAAATTTAACAAAAGCTCCTCCTTCCAACATGGATTTTGTAAACTTCAATGATGTGGTAGATAGTTTTAGTTCTTTTAAACGAAATCTTTCACCCATGAAGACAGCATTGGCGATTTCTAATGCTTGGAAGGAAGTCTATATGGCTTCCTCTACTTCTTCAATATATCCCGTAGAAGATAGATGACTCACTATCATATCTTCTTCCCCAGATATTATCACCAGCTTATTGTTCACTATAAACTTTAGCTTTTGGTGGAGAGTGGATGTCACTGCTCCAACAGCGTGAATCCACGGTCTCCCTAAAAGGCAACTGTACGCCAGTTTAATATCCATAACTTGGAAGGTTATTCCAAACTTATGGGGTCCGATTTGAGTCGGCAGGTCAATCTCAGCAACAACTTGTCTTCTGGATCCATCAAACGCTTTCACCACCATAGCACTCGGCTTCAAACAAGCCCCATCAACAAAAAGTTTTGAAAATGTCGATTTCGGCATGACATTTAACGATGAACTGTTATCAACTAACACTCGTGCAAGAATATGATCATGACACCTCACAGAGATGTGTAGTGCTTTATTATGCTCCATCCCCTCAGATGGTAATTCGACATCGCTAAAACTCAACCCGCTACTGGCGGTGATATTACCGAAAACTCCATCAAACTGGTCCACAATAATATAATGAGTAACATGGGCCTCATTTAAAACTTTCACCAGTGCTCTTCTATGCGCTTCAGAGTTTAATAACAAAGAAAGAACAGATATCTTAGAAGGGGTTTGATTTAGTTGATCTACCACCTTATACTCATTTTGCTTAATAAACTTCAAAAATTTGTTAGCTTCTTCTTCAGGCACTATCTTTTTGCAAGTTTCTGATCCTTTTATGGAATGATACACAACCTGTTTCCCTTTTTCTCCATGACCTTCCTTTTTCCTGAGTTGTTCA
>NC_021162.2:35737609-35741708 GCF_000331145.2 Cicer arietinum | reverse complement strand
TAAGGAAAAGAGGTTGGTGCTTGGACAATTATTGCATTTTTCCCACTATGAGTTGGCTTAGGATTCTCCTTTCTATAGAGGATTTTCAATGGTCTTGGAAAAGATCTATCATTTTCCATGCATGGCTCTATGGTTGATACATAATCATCTTTTGTGTACTGGTTTATCTCTTCTTCAATGAGATTGACAACGGCATCTCCGTGACCCGGCAAAGGATTATTCCCTACATTGGGACCGTCTTCCTTGAAGGTGAGCCATTTTGAATTAATCAATTCTTGCACTTTAGTTTTTAAGGCTTGACAATCTTCAACAGAATGCCCCACGGCTCCGACATGGTATTCACATTTGGGGTTTGGATTATACCATTTCGGGAATGGTGGTTCTAGAGGTTTCATTGGCCTCAGGACTACCATTGAATTTTGAAGTAAGTGAGGCAACAATTGGTTGTACGTGACGGGAATTGGGTTAAAACGGGTTATCCTTTTTTCTCGGTTGACAGGTGGCCTGTAGTGATTTGAGATTGGATTTTGGTTCCATTGACTTTTTTGGGAAAATACGGCAGGTGGTGGTTGATAAAAAGGTGGTCTTTAAATTTCGAGTGTTTCTCGAATTCAATGGAGTCGCCACCAAAATTTATTTTAAAATAGGGAAAATATTTGGAAACCCTTAAAAATAGAAAGAAAAAAAAATGGTCTTTGAAATACGGTTACCTACAACATCCGTTAAAATACGGTTACCTATAATTAATTGTGCAAGATTAATATTAACTTAAGTATATCTATTTCTCCTTATAATTAAATATGAATAAAAATTATTATTATTATTATTATTATTATTATTATTTTTTAAATATGATTTTGGAATAAATGTGAGGTTAAGAAATAAAAGATGAAAATAAAATAAAATTTATTAACCCGCTTGATAAGAATATGATCTTGCTCCTATGTATCTCCCGGTGCGATGGAGAAATCAAAGCTACGTAGTTCTTAGTTTGAAAAAAGAGGATGCATTGAGTGTGTCTTAAAGAAAATCTGTTTTGTGATAAAAAATGTTTCGACAAAATAGAAAAATAAAAGAATTTGATTTGAATAAATATTTTAAAATATGAGTTTTAGAACGATCAAGTTGTACAACTTGTGTCTCAAGACTCAATGAGTAAAGAATATGTCACATCTAATTTAATCCACTTAAAAAAATATTTTATATTAATTTAACACATCTAATTAAATACATTTATAAGTCCTTTTTTATATTAATTTATTGAAAAATAATAATAAATCAACAAAATAAAATAAAAAGAAACTTTTAAAACTATCAAGTTGTACCACTTGTGTTCTAACAACTCAAAAAAATTAAAAAGATGTCACATCTAATTAATCTTAAATAAAATATTTTATTTGTGTTTTTTTTAAAACTTAATATATGTGTTTTTTTAAAACTTGATGGTGTGTTTTTTTTTAACTAACTCTAAATGGGTTGAATCTGTATAACATATTTACCATACCTTCAAATGAAAACCCGAGCCCAACTAATCAAAACAAACTAAAACATCCAAATGAAAAAACCTTAGGCATGCTTACAAACTTAGAGAAAGGGTTGGCCGCTTTGCCCATCAGTCAAAGAAGAAAACAAAGGAACGCGTTTGGAAGTTACCTTCTCTACGGTGTCTGGTACGGTGAATTAAGTTTCATTGTCGTAATGGTGGACAGTTCTGATTGGAAGACGCTACTGATGCACACGACACCGAAGTCGATGTTCTTGATCGAGAATCTCAATCGTTTGCTCGCAGATAAGTTTTTTGTGTTTTCTGTTTTTTAATACTTCCTCTGATTTCTTCCTTTTTTGCTTTCTTATTTTTCTGCTTTTTCGTTCGATTCCCTCTCCCCCTCTTTGAAATATAAAAAGATGTATTTATAGTGTCTTTTATATGTTTAGTTGCTTTCTTGTATGTGCCTCTGTTTCCAGATCCTAGTTTGATGTTTTGTTTTCTTTGTTCATCATCTGCGTTTTTCTGCACCTCTGATGCCTTCATAATTTTAGATTATTTTGTTTTTATCTGATGATTTGCTGAGCTTTTACTTGTCCTTTAGTTTCTTCTTTTTAAACTAAAAAATTTATCTTTTTGTTCTGCATAATGTGTACAATGGCTGATTTATAAAAGTTGTCTTTTTATTTCTCTAATTAGTTACAACAGGTACAAATGTATCAATGAGCATGGCTTGTGCATCAATGACAGTCAGCATCAACATATCAGGGTTTGGCAGTGAGCAAAGGCAACAATAAAGAACAAAACACAGGCAAAACTGGAAACAACTGGCTTGATTTGAATTAGTTTGATCTAATTTTTATTGTAATTTAATTTGGTTTTATGTTTAATTTGTAATTTGATTTGATTATAATTTGATTGTAATTGTAAATTAAAATTGTAATTTGAGACATAATGAAATTATATATTGTAATTATTTTTATTTCCTTTTTTAAATACATATTTCCTTTTTTTGATTTATTTTCCTTTTTGATTTATTTTTAACAAAAATGGACAAAATTGAGGTACTACATTATTTTATATAAAAAAATATATAAATAAAAATTAAATAAAACGTTTAGTGGTTTTTAAAAAACTCTTCATTCTTTTAACAAAAAAGATTATAGAGACTAAAATGAAAAAATAGTATACTTGTAGTGACTAAATACATATTTAAACCTAATTTTAATATGATGTAGTTAAGATGTTGTCTTCCCAACGCTTTTTTTTTTTTTTTTTTTTATATTCTTGGAATCTATACTATATAAAAAGGGGGACCAATTCTATAGATTAAAATATACATATAATGGTCTTTCAATTCTCTTGTCTCATACATTTTACAATAAATGCAATAATAATAATAATAATAATAATAATAATAATAATAATAATCATAATAATAATAATAATAATGATGATGATGATGATGATGAATGAAATCAAACAATACACATTTATTTTTATACACAAAATCATCATTAAATACCATAATATCACAATTAGCATAAATCTCATCTACATTTACATCGACATGTACATGTACCCCGTATAAACAATTGTCTTGCATCAAGACAATAGCACACAACGACAAGTTTTAGACAAATAAAACCTTTAATGTTTCTCTAATAATTAATTAACATTCACATGTTTTTGTCACAAAAAGTTTAGTATTAAAAAAATGTTGTTTGTTTTTCAAATTAAATATGTCTACTTAAGAAAATAAATTATATCACTAAAAACTAAAATACCAAAATGGCATATAATATATCAACACCTAGAAATTTTGAACGCAATTCAAACCACAGAGGAAGGAATTCCTATCCTCGACGAAATAGGAAACCCAATACATGATGCAATAGCAACACTAATACACACAATTAGCTTGCACTTCATAGGCGATCCATCACACTTAAAAGACAAAAATGCAGAACTCTTATCTAACCTTAGATGTAAAAAACTTTCCGAGTTCCAATATTACAAAAATACTTTTCTAACCAGAGTTATGCTAAGAGAAGACTCAAACCAACCTTTCTGGAAGGAGAAATTCCTTGCAGGATCCCAACCCTTTTAGGAGAAAAGGTTAGAAACAAAATCAAAGAAGTCTATGGGGTAAACCAAATCCCATATAACCATTTAACTTATGGGGAATTGGTTACCTTCACTCAAAAAGAAGGTTTGAAAATCTGTCAAGATTTAAAACTCCAAAAACATCTAAAATGGGAAATGAAAAGAACTAGACAAGAACTAGGTTCTTTTTGTAAACAATTTGAAATACCCATGACAAATATTTCAAAAGACTGTCAAGGGTCTTGTTCTAAACCTTATAGAAAACCTCGCACAAAATCTTTTACCAAACCAGACAGACTTGAGTTCTATAAAAAATCTAGACCCCAAAATTCTTATAAACAAAGAAAACCAAATTTTTACAAGAAAAAACCCTTCCAAAAGAAGTTTGAACCTCAAACCTCAAAACAAATAACCTGTTATAAGTGTGGCCAAACAGGACACATCTCAAGATATTGCAAGAGAAACAAAAAACTCAATGAATTAAAAATCGATGAACAAATAATTCAA
>NC_021162.2:35729835-35737267 GCF_000331145.2 Cicer arietinum | reverse complement strand
ATTCAATCTCTGCAAGAGGAGATTAAAATTGTAAAACAAGAATTAAAAACTCTTAAACAAAAACAAGAAATTGATTCAAACATTCTTCAAAATCTTATCTCCCAAGCACAAAATCAAACCTCTTCTGACCATTAACAGGATGAAGAAGAAAGAGAAAATGAAGAATATTCTAACAAAATTGAAAATCTAGAAGAAATCCCAGAGGACTTCTTGTTCGTTTTACGAACAATAACAACAAGAAAATATTTAATCAAAATTAATTTAGTCTTTTCTAAAGATTTCAAATTTGAAACAATTGCACTTTTTGATACTAGAGCAGATCTAAATTGCTTAAAAAGTAGCATTGTACCAAACAGATTTCTACAAAAATCTAATGAAAAACCTGTTGCGGCTAACAACTCCAACATGATTATAAAAAATAAAACTTTAGCTTCCATAAAAAATGGTAACGTTTCAATCAAAACTCCTTTTGTTTTATTAAAAAATATTACTCATACTGTCATTTTAGGGACTCCTTTCATTAACATGATAACTCCCTATTCAGTCAATTACGACAGTATTTCTTGCAAAACAAAAGAAGCCACAATCATTTTCCCTTTTATTGAAAAACCCAAAACAAAGAATTTAAATCTTTTAAAAGCTTGTTCTGTTTACAAAGCTGAATTAAATTGTTTAATTCAAGGAAAAGAAAAACATTTATATTTCCTAAAACAAGATGTTTCTTTTCTCAAAACTGAACAACAATTACAAAACAGTTTCGTAAGACAAAAAATTTCAGATCGCCAAAAAAGAATTGAAAATGAAATATGTTCAGATTTACAAAATGCTTTTTGGAACAGAAAACAACATATGGTAGACCTACCATATGAAAATGACTTTTCCGATAAACAAATCCCAACGAAAGCTAGACCTATCCAAACGAATTATGAACTTGAAACACATTGCAAAACAAAAATCCAAGACCTAGAACAAAAAGGTCTAATTACAAAGTCTAG
The DNA here is from genome assembly GCF_000331145.2 of Cicer arietinum. Lineage (NCBI taxonomy): Eukaryota > Viridiplantae > Streptophyta > Magnoliopsida > Fabales > Fabaceae > Cicer > Cicer arietinum. The sequence goes on along the minus strand of NC_021162.2, from coordinate 35,736,272 downwards.
ATCGCCTTGGAGTTGTGCAGCCTTCTATGTGAACAAAAATTCTGAAATAGAGAGAGGTACACCTAGGTTAGTCATAAACTACAAACCTTTAAACAAAGCTCTAAAATGGATTCGTTACCCGATTCCAAACAAAAAAGACCTTTTACAAAAATTACACTCTTCATCTGTATTTTCAAAATTTAACATGAAATCAAGATTTTGGCAAATACAAATTGATCCAAAAGATCGGTATAAAACAGCTTTTACGGTCCCTTTTGGCCAATATGAGTGGATGGTAATGCCCTTTGGATTAAAGAATGTCCCTTCAGAATTCCAAAGAATTCTGAATGAAATCTTTAATCCATTCTCAAAATTTTGCATTGTCTATATTGATGATGTCTTAATATTCTCTGAAACTATTGAACAACATTTCAAACATCTTAGAACATTTTTAATGATTACTAAGAAAAATGGATTGGTTGTTTCAAAATCCAAAGTTTCTCTTTTTCAAACAAAAATCCGCTTCCTAGGACATTATATCTCTCGGGGTACTATCACCCCTATTGAAAGATCCCTATCTATCGCAGATAAATTTCCTGACAAAATCCTTGACAAAACACAATTACAAAGGTTTTTAGGATCCTTGAACTATGTATTAGATTTATGTCCTAACATTAATAGGATAGCAAAACCTCTCCACGATAGATTAAAGAAAAAACTTGTCGCATGGACTGATGAACATACCAAAATAGTTCAAATAATCAAAAAACAAGTTAAAGAAATACCTTGCTTACATTTAGCTGACCCATCAGCCCAAAAAATTGTTGAAACAGATGCTTCAGACATAGGATATGGGGGTATCCTTAAACAAAAACAAATAACAAAGAATGCATTGTACAGTTTACATCTACACACTAGAATGATTGCCAAAAGAATTACTCTACCATTAAAAAGGAAATTCTTTCAATTGTCATGTGCATTTCAAAATTAAGTTACCTTTTCTACGGTGTCTGGTACGGTGAATTAAGTTTCGTTGTCGTAATGGTGGACGGTTCTAATTGGAAGACGCTACTGATGCACACGACGCCGAAGTCGATGTTCTTGATCGAGAATCTTAATCGTTTGCTCGCAGATAAGTTTTTTGTGTTTTCTGTTTTTTAATAATTCCTTTGATTTCTTCCTTTTTTGCTTTCTTATTTTTCTGTTTTTTGTTCGATTCCCTCTCCCCCTCTTTGAAATATAAAAAGATGTATTTATAGTGTCTTTTATATGTTTAGTTGTTTTCTTGTCTGTGCCTCTGTTTCCAGATCCTAGTTTGATGTTTTGTTTTCTTTGCTCATCATCTGCGTTTTTCTGCACCTCTGATGCCTTCATAATTTTAGATTATTTTATTTTTATATGATGATTTGCTGAGCTTTTACTTGTCCTTTAGTTTCTTCTTTTTAAACTAAAAAATTTATCTTTTTGTTCTGCATAATGTGTACAATGGCTGATTTATAAAAGTTGTCTTTTTATTTCTCTAATTAGTTACAACAGGTACAAATGTATCAATGAGCATGGCTTGTGCATCAATGACAGTCAGCATCAACATATCAGGGTTTGGCAGTGAGCATAGGCAACAATAAAGAACAAAACACAAGCAAAACTGGAAACAACTGGCTTGATTTGAATTAGTTTGACCTAATTTTTATTGTAAATTAAAATTGTAATTTGAGACATAATGAAATTATTTATTGTAATTATTTTTATTTCCTTTTTTAAATACATATTTCCTTTTTTTGATTTATTTTCCTTTTTGATTTATTTCTAACAAAAATGGACAAAATTGAGGTACTACATTATTTTATAAAAAAAATATATAAATAAAAATTAAATAAAAAGTTTAGTAGTTTTTAAAAAACTCTTCATTCTTTTAACAAAAAAGATTATAGAGACTAAAATGAAAAAATAGTATACTTGTAGTGACTAAATACATATTTAAACCTAATTTTAATATGATGTAGTTAAGATGTTGTCTTCCCAACGCTTTTTTTTTTTTTTATATTCTTGGAATCTATACTATATAAAAAGGGGGACCAATTCTATAGATTAAAATATTATAATGGTCTTTCAATTCTCTTGTCTCGTACATTTTACAATAAATGCAATAATAATAATAATAAGGCTTAATTGTAGTTTTGATGATGATGATGATGATGATGATGATGATGATGATGATGATGATGATGATGATGATGATGACGATGATGATGATGATGACGATGATGACGATGATGATGATGACGATGATGACGATGATGATGATGACGATGATGATGACGATGATGATGATGATGATGATGTTGATGATGATGATGATGATGATGATGATGACGATGATGATGATGATGATGATGACGATGATGACGATGATGACGATGATGATGATGATGATGATGATGATGAATGAAATCAAACAATACACATTTATTTTTATACACAAAATCATCATTAAATACCATAGTATCACAATTAGCATAAATCTCATCTACATTTACATCTACATGTACATGTACCGTATAAACAATTGTCTTGCATCAAGACAATATAGTACACAACGACAAGTTTTACACAAATAAAACCTTTAATGTTTCTCTAATAATTAATTAACATTCACATAACAAAAAGTTTAGTATTAAAAAAATGTTGTTTGTTTTTCAAATTAAATATGTCTACTTAAGAAAATAAATTATATCACCAAAAACTAAAATACCAAAATGGCATATAATATATCAAAAAAATAAACATATTATTCAACCATTTTATTACTCTAAATCTGCCTAAAAAAAAGATCCATCCCAAACACAATACAACCAACACTGTTAACTCTGAATGGAAATATATCTCCACAACAAATTTTTTGAAAAATATTTTTTTTTATTGATGAAAAATGTACTTAATAAATTTACAAAAAGATAATAAATTACATTACACAAATATCTCACATCAATTAAATATAATTGATCAATTAAAATATTTCCTTGTAAATACAATCACTTTACAAAATTTGAAATGGAAAATCTACATTTCATGTGATTCCTCCCTCTATCTCACTTTTGAGACGAATTCTCTCTATATTATTTTATTTGCAAATTTTAAGTCTTAATTCTATTGAACATTATTTTTGCAACCAGTGATATATGTGTTCTTCTAGAACCAATTATTTGTTGCTTTTGACTGCATTTTATAAATTTGTTCTACTTTTTTCAATTATGTTAGATTTATTCAAAGATAAAAGCACAAGAATGACCTACAACAATATGATGAATTAAAGTTGAATCATAATAAAGATCTATTAAATAGCTCTTTTATGACTATACATATATTTGATGTTGTTCTAATAATTTTATTTATATATATATAAACAAAAGATAAATATTTATGTTTTATATCTATAAATGCGCATTATTTGAATATTATTTCCTTCAAACCTAATACTCTAAATAAAGTGAATTTTAACTATTTTGACTTGGCTATTAATACTCTTAAATGATTACGATAATTGAATATAAATGAGTAACTTTGAGTTTGTCATTATTTTTTCTAGAACAAAAATAAAGATTTACTTTTGAATTAATATCTTCATATATTCTCCCGTTATGTCATTTTCATTTGTTATCTTCCAATTTTATACTTTAATTTAAAGATTTAATATATTTCTTGTAAAAGAAAAACTTTTTACTCATATATTCAATCACATATTATTATATAAATATTTTATGGACCAATACTTAATGTGGTCTCCAGTACCACATTACCGATGTTTTCTCACATGTACAGAATTTTGACTGCGCCTTGGTACATCACGAGTTTGTTGTTGTTATTCTTCTTTGTCTTCTTGTTGTTGAGGAGGCGTTGGTATATAATATTGAATTTGTTGTACTGTGTTGGGCATTGGTTCCTAGAAAAAAATGTTGGCTAGATTGTGGTGGAGGTTGGGGTGGATTGACACGAGGATCAACCAATTGGTTTTCTACAGAAATAAATCGTTTAGAATTTTTGCAAAACCAAACCATGTATTCATAACTTGGTTTAAATTCAACATTTAGAGGTTGACCATGAAGAATATGATTCTCTCGTTCATTCCACTATTTGTTCTCGTTTTCATAGAATAATGTTCAACTATAGTCAACTTATTTATGCAAATCTACCTTATGATATTTTCTCATGTTCCTCGGGGGATGTGAAATTTCTTGAGGTAATCCAAATTGTAGTTTCACTCTATCGGTTTGATGTATTTCTATTATGTAGAAACAAATCAAATATGTAGATGCATTCCATAGCCAATTGTCTTCTGGATGATCGTATGTCAGACGTAGGTAGGGCGTCCAGAGAAACTGATATATAACAAGTTTGTTACTAATATATACATAAGAATAAATAAAATAATAGAAATAAAGTAATGTTTTAATATATTACATCATTAACAGTCATGTGATCAATTTTTGATCAATATCCAACGGTATGATAACGAGGTGTATCGACAAATTTCATACCATTTCCACTATATCTACGAAAATAAATTTGAATGTTAGTGAATTAATTAATAGTTTTATAAATATAATATTTATCTTTTTTTATATTTACCTTTTTGCGAACGGAAAATGAGGCTCAAGATCACTTATTGGTGCAAGAAATGGCATATGGTACCATGCCCACGTTTGAAGTAGATGTGAACATCCACCGATTGACATAACACTGGGTTCAGATGCACGACACAATCCTCTATAAAGTGTTGCCAAGCACGCTGAACCCCAACTGTATTCTTCCGTCTCACACAAATCTCTCAACAAGTGCAACCACATAATATGTACTATGTTGTGGGATTTGTCAGGCATTAATATGCCGCCAATCAATTCTTAAATGTATGCTCTACAATGTATAATTATTTCTTCATTCGATTATTATGGAGTTAACATTGAAAATGTTTCTCTTAGCCATTTTAATTTTATAAAATTCTCTTTTCTTTGAGATTCAGGTGGCATGACTCTTCTTTCTCCACTCCTTCTACCCAAAACTTCCCAGAGAAAAGGGAACCTATCAATAGTGAAGAAATCACTATTGAAGACTTCCAAAAATCTATAAACAATTGGCAAATCCCAAAAATCAAAAAAGATGAGGTCTACGTATCTAGTCTCTTCAAAAATCTATTAAAAACCGATTATGTTATCAAAACGGAGGAACGTGATGTTACTCTTTCTAACCCTTTTGAAACAATAAATCTTCTTTCTTCAAAAACGCTCAAAAAACACGCTGACAGGAACTATAACTTCATACATATAGGTCTTGTTCAAGTTGGTATAAAACCTTTAACAAGGGAAGGATTAAACACTTCAATCCTATGTGTCCTACAGGATGCAAGGTTCTTGAACTTTCAAGATTCAATTATAAGTACAATTGAATCTAGTCTTTGTCAAGGACCAATTTGGTTTGGATGTTATCCAAATTTTTCTTTGTCTTTAAAAGACCCAAACATCGCAAATTCTCTTACGTTACAAATCAAAACTCATAATTACAAAATGATAGAAGGATCTATTTCTGTAGCTATTATTTACAGAGTCCATTACAAAGCAATGTTTTCAGCCTTTACTGCAACAAAAAATATTGAAAACAAAAAGGGTGAAACACTATTTTTACAAACTGATCTAACAAAAGCAAACATTGTTATTCCAAAAACTATCCTTTGGAAAGATATTGATCTTCCTGAAGAATGGATCCTAGAAGGAGCTGTTAGACCACAACCTCTTGAACAGTCAAAACCAAACAACAATCTTAAAGAAGTTATACAATACAATGATGGTAGGGTAAAACTAAGTTTTTCAAGAACTGCTAGTGCCAGGTACTCTGATGCTAGTTCCTCCAGACCACCTCCAATCACACAATTGCCTCAAAAATTAGAAAACTTTACAAAACCACGTTTTTCATGTTCCAGCATACCAAATGCTTCCTTTCAAAATGTTGACTATTCCACAAATATACCTCACCAAATTTACACAGCACCTCAACACACTAATGAGGAGCAACAAAACATTTCTCCACCTACTTCGCCGTCTTTTTCTGCTATAACTGAAAATGTTGTTAATGAACTAAACGTTATAGAAAAGGCATTTGAAGTTGATAAAACTAAACTCCATAATGATTTTTATGCTTCCAAAAACACAGATAAGAGGACATGGTTCTTCAAAAACTTCGTGAAACAGAGAAAACAAATTCAAAATGAATTTTATGAATTCATTTTACAAAATAAAACCCATATTTTATTTTTTGAATGGTTTGAAATTTATGCAACACAAAACCAAATTTCTTACCCTTTCAAACAAAATCAAAGTTCTGTTAATCCCATAACCACAAGAAATAAAACTGCGGAATGGGATTTGGCAACTGGATTAAAAATTCAGTCTGAACACCCACCTTTAAGA
>NC_021162.2:35728022-35729479 GCF_000331145.2 Cicer arietinum | reverse complement strand
AAAACAGTTACGACTTTAGATCAAGTTTCTGAAATCGAACACGAACCACAAAACCTGTGTAAACTTCAATGGCAGAAGGATCAACCTTTAGCCATGGTCACAGCACCAGACTTAGGTATTGAAAATAGACCCAATGTCCTCTCTCAATCCAAATTCAATGCCAACACTGTCTACGAATGGAACATAGATGGCATGTCCGAATACAACATCTTAAGTCTCCTCCAACAAATGACAATGGCATCAAATGCTTACAAAACCCAAGCCAATACACCTGACAAAGCCATAGTTGAACTACAAATAGCAGGATTCTCAGGCCAACTCAAAGGATGGTGGGATTACCATATCACTCCCTCTCAACACCTAGAAATTTTGAACGCAATTCAAAACACAGAGGAAGGAATTCCTATCCTCGACGAAATAGGAAACCCAATACATGATGCAATAGCAACACTAATACACACAATTAGCTTGCACTTCATAGGCGATCCATCACACTTAAAAGACAAAAATGCAGAACTCTTATCTAACCTTAGATGTAAAAAACTTTTCGAGTTCCAATATTACAAAAATACTTTTCTAACCAGAGTTATGCTAAGAGAAGACTCAAACCAACCTTTTTGGAAGGAGAAATTCCTTGCAGGACTCCCAACCCTTTTAGGAGAAAAGGTTAGAAACAAAATCAAAGAAGTCTATGGGGTAAAGCAAATCCCATATAACCATTTAACTTATGGGGAATTGGTTAGCTTTACTCAAAAAGAAGGTTTGAAAATCTGTCAAGATTTAAAACTCCAAAAACATCTAAAATGGGAAATGAAAAGAACTAGACAAGAACTAGGTTCTTTTTGTAAACAATTTGAAATACCCATGGCAAATATTTCGAAAGATTGTCAAGGATCTTGTGCGAAACCTTATAGGAAACCTCGCACATAATCTTTCACCAAACCAGACAGACTTGAGTTCTATAAAAAATCCAAACCCCAAAATTCTTACAATCAAAGAAAACCTAATTTTTACAAGAAAAAGCCTTTCCAAAAGAAGTTTGAACCTCAAACATCAAAACAAATAACTTGTTACAAGTGTGGTCAAACAGGACACATCTCAAGATATTGCAAGAGAAATAAAAAAACTCCATGAATTAAAAATCGATGAACAAATAATTCAAAAAATAGAAGCAATACGTTTGGAAACTTCTGAAGAAGAAACTGTCACAGATTCTGAAGTAAATCCATCTGAAAATAGTAAACCCCTACAATTTGATGAACTAGGAACCTCCGACTCTCTTAGCGAATCTGAAACTAGTACAAAATCAATTAATGTTTTAACAAAGGATCAAGAACTAATTCTTGATATTATAAAACAAGTTGAAGATACAAAACTTCAAAAGGAAATAATAGGAAAACTATTAAATACTTTTGAGTCAAAACAAAGTCAACCTTCCACATCCTCATCAAAATTAC
>NC_021162.2:35723594-35727140 GCF_000331145.2 Cicer arietinum | reverse complement strand
AAATGCTTTTTGGAACAGAAAACAACATATGGTAGACCTACCATATGAAAATGACTTTTCCGATAAACAAATCCCAACGAAAGCTAGACCTATCCAAATGAATTATGAACTTGAAACACATTGCAAAAAAGAAATCCAAGACCTAGAACAAAAAGGTCTAATTACAAAGTCTAGATCGCCTTGGAGTTGTGCAGCCTTCTATGTGAACAAAAATTCTGAAATAGAGAGAGGAACACCTAGGTTAGTCGTAAACTACAAACCTTTAAACAAAGCTCTAAAATGGATTCGTTACCCGATTTCAAACAAAAAAGACCTTTTACAAAAATTACACTCTTCATCTGTATTTTCAAAATTTAACATGAAATCAAGATTTTGGCAAATACAAATTGATCCAAAAGATCGGTATAAAACAACTTTTACGATCCCTTTTGGCCAATATGAGTGGACGGTAATGCCCTTTGGATTTAAGAATGCCCCTTCAGAATTCCAAAGAATTATGAATGAAATCTTTAATCCATTCTCAAAATTTTGCATTGTCTATATTGATGATGTTTTAATATTCTCTGAAACTATTGAACAACATTTCAAACATCTTAGAACATTTTTAATGATTACTAAGAAAAATGGATTGGTTGTTTCAAAATCCAAAGTTTCTCTTTTTCAAACAAAAATCCGCTTCGTAGGACATTATATCTCTCGGGGTACTATCACCCCTATTGAAAGATCCCTATCTTTTGCAGATAAATTTCCTGACAAAATCCTTGACAAAACACAATTACAAAGGTTTTTAGGATCCTTTAACTATGTATTAGATTTATGTCCTAACATTAATAGGATAGCAAAACCTCTCCACGATAGATTAAAGAAAAAACATGTCACATGGACTGATGAACATACCAAAATAGTTCAAACAATCAAAAAACAAGTTAAAGAAATACCTTGCTTACATTTAGCTGACCCATCAGCCCAAAAAATTGTTGAAACAGATGCTTCAGACATAGGATATGGGGGTATCCTTAAAAAAAAAACAAATAACAAAGAATGCATTGTACAGTTTACATCTGCACACTGGAATAATTGCCAAAAGAATTACTCTACCATTAAAAAGGAAATTCTTTCAATTGTCATGTGCATTACAAAATTTCAAAGCGATTTACTCAACCAAAAATTTTTACTTCGAATTGATTGTAAATCTACAAAAGAAGTTTTACAAAAAGATGTTCAAAATATTGCATCAAAACAAATTTTTGCCAGATGGCAAGCAATCCTTAGCATTTTTTATTTTGAAATTGAATTTATTAAAGGAGATCAAAACTCAATTCCGGATTTTCTAACAAGAGACTTTCTTCAAAACAGGACTTGAGTGATGCCTAGAAAATCAAAAAGAATCGAGGTCCAAAAGGACCAACCACTAGACAACTCAAAATCTCTTTCATCGTCAAAACCATCCGATCTTGGGTAGAAGCCGTCGAAGAAAATGAAGAACAAAACCAAATCCAAAAATGGCTTGCTAGCCAACAAACTTTTGAGCCTGACAAATTCCAAGAAATCAAGAATATAATTGAAGAAGACCTTCATCTTCAAAATATTGCAAGACTCCACATAATCCAAAAAGAAATTGAATATCTCTCGCTTGAATTGCCATCTTCATCAAGGCAAGAAAAAAGAGAATCTTCCCAGATTATCAGTTGTTGTTCTAACAGTTGCATACGATTTATGGCGTTTATTAACTCAACGAAACAACACCATACCCATAAACCACAAAAATTAAAACATGGTAAATCGTCAAGGAAGAAATCTAATTTGGTTGTTTTTAGGAAAACAAATTGGAAAACAACAAAGAAAAAACAAAAGTTCATACTAAACACACTTTCTGATGCACAAGATCAGTTGTTAGCTGCAAGTGCAGAGCATACTTAATTTGCAGAATTTAAATAAGAATACGATAAGGAAAAACGGAATATAATTAAAACATTCTAACAAATACTTACAATGGAATCTTGTTTTTGAAAATTGAAAATGAAAAATACAAAATAAAAATATAGGAGACACTCAAGAAACTCTCAAAAGATTTCTAACAGAAGCTATCTTGCTGTATTCCAGTCTGCCTTGAACTGAAGACAAGCCTTCCTTATATAGGGAAAGGGTCCTGTTTGTACAGCATTGGTGTAGTGGAGGAAATGATGAGATTCCTTTGGTGCCACGTTTGGTAAATGGCAGACAAGTGCCCGAAACTTTTGCTTTTACTTTTCAGAAAATATTCATTTTTTCTGATAAATAATATTTTTTTTTAAGTCTGGAATCGGATACGGGCTAGGTCCGAGACTTAATACATTTATCTATTTTTTGTGAAGTTTAATTTTGGGCTTGACCCAATACATTACATAGTAGACTTTTTTTTTTGGGCCTTCAATTAATTGGGCCAATGTTTCTTATTTTGTAGGGGTGAAGATACCAAAACAATCATCTTCATTTTCATCTCCCATGTTTATTGAATTTTCTGAAGCAGCAGATGAGGAAACATTTGACGAATTGGTCTTGCTTTTCAAAAGCTGGGCCATAATCTCAAAGTATTCTTCTGCAGTTTTGGCTGCTGCCAATTGTGTTTGAGCAAATGATTTTTGAGCTAAGAATTGTGTTTGCATTGCTTGAGGTTTTTGCATTCCTTGTTTTTGTAGCCATGTGGATACGGCTTGCCTTTTGATATTCTGAGGGATGGAAAATTTTGTCCACCATCTAGCTTTGAATCTTCTAACGAGGATTGTTTGTACCTGTTGCTGATTTATTTCAAAATACCATCCTGTTACCCATGGTAAGAAGAATTTTGTGGAGAAAAGCATCAACGGGTGAAAAATGCGTTCTCTGTCTGTAGGTTTGTAGTTGGTTTTGTATAGTTGGAAGCTTTCGTGGACTTCCGGATGAAGAATTTCTGGGGTTGAACCATAAAGTTTCCACCAATGAGAAAACCATTGAGGGATTTTTGATGGGTTCATAGTGAGGTTAAAGAAAAATAGCCAAGTATGACTAAATTTTTGGTTTTGAATGAGGAAATCATTATACCAGGCTTGTTGGTAGTCCCAGTAATTGAATGTCCTACAGTGATTTATTGTGGTTTTGAACTCTAGTGGGAATCGTTTTGGGGTATGAAGGTTTGATCCCCATTCTGATGGTGGGATTATTTTGTGTATTTTTGCGGTCGAATATGCGACCGGTCCTTCTTTTGGGTTGTCCTGTATTGTTACAGAACCCGTTATTTCAAGAATAGATTTGTAGTAAGGCTGGGGTTTTGATAAATCCCATGGTTTAAAAAACCAGCCTTCTGGGAAAAATTTTGAAATGACCAATTGAGGATTTTTGTCATAAAAGTGGTCCTCGATTGTCCAAATGTTTTGAAATTCTGTTTTAACGAAATACTCAGATTTTGGTTTAAACAAAGTAATCTGAGATTCGTTTAAAACAATTTTTGATTTTTCTTCTTGTTGTAATTTTGAAATTATTTTACAGGATGGTCCCTCCTGTGGGGGTTTTGAAATTAATTTACAGGAT
>NC_021162.2:35722727-35722959 GCF_000331145.2 Cicer arietinum | reverse complement strand
TACTTTTGCAAATTTACAATCAAATCGCTTTGAAATTTTGTAATGCACATGACAATTGAAAGAATTTCCTTTTTAATGGTAGAGTAATTCTTTTGGCAATCATTCCAGTGTGCAGATATAAAATGTACAATGCATTCTTTGTTATTTGTTTTTTGTTTAAGGATACCCCCATATCCTATGTCTGAAGCATCTGTTTCAACAATTTTTTGGGCTGATGGGTCAGCTAAATGTA
>NC_021162.2:35721747-35722626 GCF_000331145.2 Cicer arietinum | reverse complement strand
AGGTTTTGCTATCCTATTAATATTAGGACAGAAATCTAATACATAGTTCAAGGATCCTAAAAACCTTTGTAATTGTGTTTTGTCAAGGATTTTGTCAGGAAATTTATCTGCGAAAGATAGGGATCTTTCAATACGGGTAATAGTACCGCGAGAGATATAATGTCCTAGGAAACAGATTTTTATTTGAAAAAGAGAAACTTTGGATTTTGAAACAACCAAACCATTTTTCTTAGTGATCATTAAAAATGTTCTAAGATGTTTGAAATGTTGTTCAATAGTTTCAGAGAATATTAAGACATCATCAATATAGACAATGCAAAATTTTGAGAATGGATTAAATATTTCATTCATAATTCTTTGGAATTCTGAAGGGGCTTTATTTAATCCAAAGGGCATTACCGTCCACTCATATTGGCCAAAAGAGACCGTAAAAGCTGTTTTATACCGATCTTTTGGATCAATTTGTATTTGCCAAAATCCTGATTTCATGTCAAATTTTGAAAATACAGATGAAGAGTGTAATTTTTGTAAAAGGTCTTTTTTGTTTGGAATCGGGTAACAAATCCATTTTAGAGCTTTGTTTAAAGGTTTGTAGTTTATGACTAACCTAGGTGTACCTCTCTCTATTTCAGACTTTTTGTTTACATAGAAGGCTGCACAACTCCAAGGCGATCTAGACTTTGTAATTAGACCTTTTTGTTCTAGGTCTTGAATTTCTGTTTTGCAATGTGTTTCAAGTTCATAATTCATTTGGATAGGACTAGCTTTCGTTGGGATTTGTTTATCGGAAAATTCATTTTCATATGGTATGTCTACCATATGCTGTTTTCTGTTCCAAAAAGCATTTGGTAAATCTGAACATATTTCATTTTCAATTCT
>NC_021162.2:35718753-35720965 GCF_000331145.2 Cicer arietinum | reverse complement strand
AATTGTGACATGGGCTTGTGACTTTGTTCTTTTTCCTAAGATATTTGTTAGGTCATAAGTGGTTTTAGGAAGTAATTTTGATGAAGATGTGGAAGGTTGACTTTTTTTTGATTCAAAAGTATTTAGCAGTTTTCCTATTATTTTCTTTTGAAGTTTTGTATCTTCAACCTGTTTTATAATATCAAGAATTAGTTCTTGATCCTTTGTTAAAATATTAATTGATTTTGTACTAGCTTCTGAATCGCCAAGAGGGTCGGAGGTTCCTAGTTCATCAAACTGTAGAGGTTTATCATTTTCAGATGAACTTATTTCAGAATCCGTGACAGTTTCCTCTTCAGAAGTTTCTAAAAGTATTGCTTCTATTTTTTGAATTATTTGTTCATCGATTTTTAATTCATGGAGTTTTTTATTTCTCTTGCAATATCTTGAGATGTGTCCTGTTTGACCACACTTGTAACAAGTTATTTGTTTTGAAGTTTAAGGTTCAAACTTCTTTTGGAAACGCTTTTTCTTGTAAAAATTAGGTTTTCTTTGATTGTAAGAATTTTGGGGTCTGGATTTTTTATAGAACTCAAGTCTGTCTGGTTTGGTGAAAGATTTTGTGCGAAGTTTCCTATAAGGTTTCGCACAAGATCCTTGACAATCTTTCGAAATATTTGCCATGGGTATTTCAAATTGTTTACAAAAAGAACCTAGTTCTTGTCTAGTTCTTTTCATTTCCCATTTTAGATGTTTTTTGAGTTTTAAATCTTGACAGATTTTCAAACCTTCTTTTTGAGTAAAGCTAACCAATTCCCCATAAGTTAAATGGTTATATGGGATTTGGTTTACCCCATAGACTTCTTTGATTTTGTTTCTAACCTTTTCTCCTAAAAGGGTTGGGAGTCCTGCAAGGAATTTCTCCTTCCAGAAAGGTTGGTTTGGGTCTTCTCTTAGCATAACTCTGGTTAGAAAAGTATTTTTGTAATATTGGAACTCGGAAAGTTTTTTACATCTGTAAACTACATGTTTTTGATGACGACAAGACTACCAACTATGGACAATGCAGCAAGATCAAAAAGAAGATCAAACCATCTTGAATAAGCTTCCAAATCCAAATAATAAATGATTAAATGTAAACGTATATGATACAAATCAATAGTTCAAATACATGAGAACAATTCATATTTACATATGCATTTAACATGTTTTCGAAAATCAAAAACAACATTAACAAATCATTTAAAATCATATTTTTGACAATTTGCATAAGTGTATTCGAATACACCATGTTGTATTCGAATACAACTTAAGTCAGAGGAAAAACGTTAAATGGTGTATTCGACTACACCCATCTGTAGTCGAATACAAGCTAAGTCAGTGGCCAAGTGTATTCGACTACACCCATATGTAGTCGAATACAAGTTAAGTCAGAGGCTAAAATACATTAATCTGTATTCGACTACACTGATGTGTATTCGAATACAAGATGTAAAATTTGAATTTTTTGAACGTTACAAAGACGTGTATTCGAATACACTGTATTCGAATACACCAGGAAACATTACAATTTTTCAGATCTGGAATGCCTCTAGAACATTGTAATTTTTCATCAAACCTCTTGGATCAATGGCCATGAATCTGAAAGGATGTTTTATGGAGTATAAATACCCCATAACTTCATATCAAAAATCAACAATCCTTGATTAAATTCTTAAACAACTTTGAACAAAATTCTGATTTTTTTAAAGTACTTGCATTAGATTTTCATATCATTCTAAAAGTACTCAAGTACTTGAATTGCTATTGAGTTGTTTATCAATATACCACATCTTAGACTCATTCAAACCTTATTGTATCATTTGTACAAGTAAGATAGTGGTGTGCTATCTTAGAAGCTTGTTCTTAAACTCAGAAAATTCAATTACCATATCACTAAAAACAAGAAACTTTACTAACACCTAATTCACTCCCCCCCCTATTAGGCGTACTTCTAGACTTACAATTGGCATCAGAGCAGGTTAAGGTAACTTATTCCTCGATCAATTACTCATGGCTTCCGCACAACTTGTTTTTAGAGACGGTGGTAGCAGTACCAAGCCACCATGTTTTGTTAGAGAACACTACGATTTTTGGAAAATTCGTATGCAAGCGTATCTCGAAGCACAATGAGACGATATATGGGATGCAGTTGAAAATGGTCCTCATATTCCAAAAACTGTCATCAATAACA
>NC_021162.2:35705773-35718253 GCF_000331145.2 Cicer arietinum | reverse complement strand
ATGATATAATATTTGGATCAACCAACAAGGACATATGTGAAGAATTCTCTTTAATAATGCAAGCCTTTGGATCAACGAAAGAATTGTTAGAAGTTTTGTAGCAAGAATCCCAGGGTGGGAATTGTACATTTTCTGACAAGTAGTTGATTAATCTCTTGTGGTGTGCAAGAGGACTGGACGTACCCTTGGTTATAAGGGGAACCAGGATAAATCTTATCGTGTTCATTTACTTACTGCACTTGTTATTAAGCCTTGTTCTTAAACTCAGAAAATCTGATTACCATATCACTAAAAACAAGAAAATTTACTAACACCTAATTCACCCCCCCTCTTAGGCGTACTTTCATACTTACAATTGGCATCAGAGTAGGTTAAGGTAACTTATTCCTCGATCAATTACTCATGGCTTCCGCACAACCTGTCTTTAGAGATGGTGGTAGCAGTACCAAGCCACCATGTTTTGTTGGAGAGCACTACGATTTTTGGAAAATCCGTATGCAAGCATATCTCGAAGCACAAGGAGATGACATATGGGATGCCGTTGAAAATGGTCCTCATATTCCAAAAACTGTCATCAATAACAAAGAAGAAATAAAAATAAAAAATTCTTGGACGGATGAGGATAAGAGAAAAGTGCTTTTCGATAAAAAGGCTAAGAACATATTACAATCTGCACTAGGAATGGATGAGTTTTTCCGCATATCTCACTGTAAAACAGCAAAAGAAATATGGGATACGTTGGAAGTAACTCACGAAGGCACCATTGAAGTAAAAAGATCCAAACTCAACACACTATCACAAGAATATGAGTTATTTCGCATGCAGCCCGGAGAATCTATTTTAGATTTACAGAAAAGGTTCTCCCATTTAACCAATCATTTGACAGCACTTGGAAAAATCTTCACAAATGATGAACTAAATCTAAAAGTACTAAGGTCATTGACAAGGGCATGGCAACCAAAAGTTACAGCAATATCAGAAAAGAAAAGCCTATCCAAGATGTCTCTTTCTGCACTATTTGGAAAACTTCAAGAGCATGAAATCGAACTCGGAAGGCTAGAACAAAATGAAAGTCAAGAAAAGAAGAACAAAAATATTGCGTTAAAGACTGAATCAAGAGAACAAAGCAAAGAGAATGATTCAGATGAAGATGAAAATATTATCCTTCTTGTTAAGAAATTTGGTAAATTTCTTAAAAACGACAGAACATTCAAAAAGAAAAGCTTCAAGAAGAAAGATAATTCTACATCAAATCAAAATTTCACTTGCTTCGAATGTGGAAAACAAGGACATATTAAAGCAGACTGCCCAAATATTGCTAAGAAGAATTTCAACAGAAAGAAAGACTTCAAGAAAGCATACATAGCTTGGGAAGACAATGAAGTAAGTTCATCTTCAGAAACAGAAAGTGAAGAATGCGCCAATGTTGCATTAATGGCCTCGCATCAATCAGATGATGAAGAGGTTAGTAATATAGACTCTCCTCTTTATAATAAGACTAATACTGAATTAATTATAGAATACAATGATGCTCAAAACGCAATAAAAGAATTACTCATTGAATGTAAAAATCTATGTAAACTAGTATCAACACAAAAGAAACAAATCTCAAGTTTACAAGAAAAAGTTGATATTATGGAGAAAAATTCTGAAAAACTAAAACAGAATTCTGCATGCAATAAATGTGAATCCCTCTCTTTCGAAATTGTTCAATTAAATAGAGTAATTGAACGATACGAAAAGGGACAATTAGGATTGGAAAATGTTCTAAACATGCAAAGATACTCAAATGATAAAAGTGGTCTTGGATACTCAAAATTTGATAAACCAAATTTGAACAAAACTATTTTTGTTAAAGCAGGTAGTCAATCTAATCAAGATAAGATTATAGTTATGAAAAAGGATGATCTTTATAATAAGAAAATTATTCAAAATAAATCTCATACATATGTTACTAACAGTAGATTTAATCCTACTTGCTCTTATTGTGGTCTTCATGGTCATACACCTAATACATGTCATATTAGAAATATTAGTGTTCCAAAAGGTCATTTCATATGGGTAAAGAAAGGTACTAACCATCAAGGACCCAAAGCACATTGGGTACCTAATAAAGTTTGATTTCAATTTTGTAGGTAAGCAAACAAAAGACTTCAAACATGTGGTACTTGGATAGTGGCTGCTCTAAACACATGACGGGTGATATAACAAAATTTTCAGCTTTAACACTTGAGTCAAAGGGACATGTAGTATATGGAGACAACAACAAAGGAAAAATTTTAGGCATTGGAAAAGTTGGTACAGCACCATCTCCCTCAATTGAAGATGTCTTATATGTTGAAGGTCTAAAACATAATCTCATAAGCATCAGCCAGCTTTGTGACAAAGGATACAAGATAGTTTTTAATAAAGATGAGTGCGTCATCCAAAATGAAGCTACAAATGAAACTCAGTTTGTTGGTAAGCGTTTCAAAAACATTTTCATACTTAATTTTGAAGATTTATCCTTGAAAATGAAATGTCTTTTGGTAAGCGACAATAATGATGCTTGGCTATGGCATAAGAGATTTGCTCATATTCACATGGATCATTTAAACAAATTGGTCAAGCATGATCTTGTTGTAGGCTTACCAAAAATAAAATTTATAAAGGATAAATTATGTGACGCTTGTCAAAAGGGCAAACAAACAAAAAGTTCTTTCAAACCTAAAAATGTTATTTCAACTTCTAGACCGCTACAATTGATACATATGGATTTGTTTGGTCCATCAAGAACCAAAAGTCTTGGTGGAAACTCATATGGACTAGTTATTGTTGATGATTACTCAAGGTTCACTTGGACCTTATTTTTGGCAAATAAAAATGAAGCTTTTAAGGCATTTAAAAACTATGCCAAGCTAGTCCAAAATGAACAATCTGCCAAAATTGTATCAATTAGAAGTGATCATGGAAGGGAATTTCAAAATACTTCATTTGAAGAATTTTGTGAAGAAAATGGTATTTTTCACAATTTTTCTGCACCAAGAACACCACAACAAAATGGGGTCGTTGAGAGAAAGAATAGATCCTTAATAGAGCTTGCTAGAACTATGCTAAGCGACTCAAATCTACCAAAATACTTTTGGGCAGATGCTGTAAACACAGCATGCTATGTTTCCAACCGGGTAATTATTAGGCCAATTCTTAAGAAAACTCCATATGAACTTTACAAAGGTAGAAAACCCAATATCTCTCACTTTCACATTTTTGGATGTAAATGTTTTGTGTTAAATAATGGTAAAGACAACCTTGGAAAATTTGATGAAAAAGCTGATGAAGGTATATTTCTCGGTTACTCTTTATCTAGTAAAGCATTTAGAGTCTTTAATAAAAGAACCTTATTAGTTGAAGAATCAATGCATGTAACCTTTGATGAAACTAACCCCATAAAAGAAGAAAATATTATTTCTTGTGATGATGATGATGTTTTTGAAAGTAATGATCCAAGCAAAGAACTTCAACAAGAAAGTGGAGTCAATATTGAAAGGCAAAGTGATGATCTTCCTAAAGAATGGAGAACCCATAGATATCACCCTATTGACAACATCATAGGTGATATAAATAAAGGAGTCACAACAAGGTTAAAATTGCAAGATGCTTGCTTAAACATGGCGTTTGTTTCTCAAATCGAACCCTCCAAAATTGGTGAAGCACTTAAAGATGATCAATGGATACTTGCCATGCAAGAAGAACTCAATCAATTCGAAAGAAGCCAAGTTTGGGAACTTGTTCCTAATCCTGGAAATAAACACATCATTGGTACAAAATGGGTGTTCAAAAATAAACTAGATGAGAATGGCATAGTTGTTCGCAACAAAGCTAGATTGGTTGCTCAAGGATACAATCAAGAGGAAGGGATAGACTTTGACGAAACATTTGCTCCGGTAGCAAGATTAGAGGCAATACGTCTACTATTAGCATATGCTTGCTCCATGAATTTTGAGTTATATCAAATGGACGTGAAAAGTGCATTTCTCAATGGGTACATAAATGAAGAAGTTTATGTCAAGCAGCCCCCTGGATTTGAAGATTCCAAAAATCCCTCACACGTTTACAAATTGAAAAAGGCTCTTTATGGTCTAAAACAAGCTCCAAGAGCTTGGTATGACAGATTAAGCACCTTTTTATGTGAACGAGGATTTGACAAAGGAGAAGTTGATAAAACGTTATTTGTCAAAAGAGAAAATGGTCACACATTATTGGTTCAAATTTATGTTGATGATATAATATTTGGATCAACCAACAAGGACATATGTGAAGAATTCTCTTCAATAATGCAAGGAGAATTCGAAATGTCCATGATGGGAAAATTAAACTATTTTCTTGGACTTCATATCAAGCAACTTGAGCACGGCATCTTCATCAATCAAGCCAAATATTGTAAAGAATTACTAAAGAAATTTGAAATGGAGAATTGCAAAGAAAGTACAACTCCAATGGGCTCCGGAACATATGTTGATAAAGATGCATCAGGAATTTCCATCGACATATCCAAATATCGAGGTATGATTGGATCATTATTATATCTAACGGCCAGCCGGCCAGATATCATGTTTAGTGTTTGTTTGTGTGCAAGATTTCAGGCAGATCCGAAAGAATCACATCTAGTAGCTGTTAAAAGAATTATGAAGTATCTGAAAGGAACAACAAATGTAGGCCTATGGTATCCCAAGGGTAGCATATGTAGCCTAGTAGGATACTCTGATTCGGATTATGCGGGATGCAAAACAGACCGTAAAAGCACCAGTGGCACATGTCATGTCTTAGGAAATGCCCTTGTTTCATGGTCTTGTAAAAAGCAAGCTTGTGTTGCACTTAGTACTGCTGAAGCTGAATATATTGCAGCAGGAAGCTGTTGTGCCCAGATTCTCTGGCTCAAACAGCAATTACATGACTATGGAGTTGATCTCGGATGCATTCCCTTAAGATGTGATAACACAAGCGCAATAAACATCTCAAAGAATCCAATCATGCACTCCAGAACTAAACACATCGATATCCGACATCATTTTCTACGAGATCATGTACTTAAAGGTAATGTTGAGGTAACATTTGTTGATACACACAATCAATTGGCCAATATATTTACAAAACCGTTACCTAAAGACTCATTTTATAAAATCCAAAGAGAACTTGGTATTTTGAGTGAAAATGATCTTTAACCATTGCATGATATACATAGTTTGCCATATCTCTTATGTCTTGTTGATTATTGCTTGTTGATTTATGAATTTGTGTATTACATGATGCAATTTTCATAAAAAACTGAGTTTTTAAGCAAAACTGTGTTTATGTAGTCGAATACAAAGGTCTGTATTCGAATACAAACTTTCCCAGATTTCCTGTATTCGAATACAAAGGATGTGTAGTCGAATACACGTTCCCAGGAAAATGTGTATTCGAATACAAGAAGGTGTAGTCGAATACACCTTCGCGTTTTTGCGCAGGTATAAAAGCTGCTTCACATATTTAGGGTTATTTTTCTTTGGTATTCGAATACAGCCCTAGTTTCTCCTCTCTTCTCTCCAAAACTCATCCCTCCTCCTTCCATTCACTTACCCATTCACCCAACCTAACAACATCCATTTCTCTTTACTTCCTTCTTGTCATTCCTCTTCAAATCTCTCACAACTCTCACATTCTCTCTAAAACCCACTTTCGCCAAAAACTACCATTTCTCACCATGGATGCCCGCAAACGAGGACCACGCACCAAACATGCAGCAGTAGGTCCCTCACGGAAACGAACAAGAAATCCTAACATCACGGATTTATCCCGACTTCCACACACACCGGAGGAAATTGATCGTTTTCGCACATTCTACTCGGACAAGCAACTTATTATCCCAAAGTATGGTACTCTAGACTCTTTCTCTGACTTTAAATTTCCTGTGTTGCTCAAAGCACAACATGTTGAAGAGTTTATAGGCTACAAAGGTCCAGTTTATCCCGATTTGGTTAGGGTTTTTTATTGCAATCTCATGCAAGAGGGAAAATTGTTAGTCTCTTGGGTTAAGGGCAAAGTCATTCGTTTAAATACCAAAACCTTTTAATGGTGAAAAATTTTGTCCAAACCAATTATGTGAGTGGGGTGACATTTCTAAGTATGATGCGTATGTCTCCCTCTGTCGATTTGACCAACGCACCATGGAACAAAAGAGGGCTCAAGCAAGTTCCAAATATGCCCAGCAACGGTATGGTGTGGGAAATCTTACTGTTGATTATCGGCTTCTACACTATTTCCTTAGCTACATTCTAGTTCCAAAAGCTGGAAATTACTCACAAATTTCGGAGTTTGAATTGCAAATTATGAATTTCATGTTTGAAGGTCGTCAACTTAATTGGGCGTTTTTTGTGAAATCTATTATGTTTGGCTCTCGCGAGGCAATTGGCTTACCCTATGCAAAGGAAGTTTCACGGATTTTGGAACATTTTGGTGTGGACTTCTCTGATGAAGTTATGTTTACACCCACCAAAGAAAATATGCTGGATTTAGGTGTCTTGCCTAGCATGAGGATCATATGGAATGAAGAGCTTGAAGCATTTGTGCATAAAGGTGATCATGGTCCACCATCTGAAGATGCACCGGAGGACAATGCTGGACCCTCTAACACTGCTGCTCAAGGAGATGAAGATGGCGAGGACACTGCATCTGATGATGATTATATCTCCAATCAAATGATCATGACTCGCCTTGATTCTTTCCAAACCTTCTTCCAAACTCAATTCGACAAGAGAATAATTTTAAGGACATAAAGAAGTGAATTTGTAGAAAATGATGTTAATTCATTTAACGTGATATTTTGAATTTATGATAAGGATTTGAGTTACATGAATGAATTAAATAGTAATCATAATTAGGATATACCTTGATAAGATCCAAAGCAGGACTTGAATCAGACAAGTGGACAATATGAACATATGTTGTTAAGAAACGAATATTGTTCTTGTTTGATCATCAAAACATTCTTTGATCCAGTTTTAGACAACATCATCATTTAAGTCCAAATTATGTGTGGCATGCATTGTATTCATGTAATATTGCTCATGGACATTCTTAAAGAATAATTTTAATCCTTCCAGTGACAAATCAAAAACTGTCACACACTTTCAAGGATCTTCTTAACCACTTCCAAATTAATGCTTTATTCATTTCTTCACAAAAACGCTCATCCAATAGGATGATTGTGCCATAATCAAGTTTATGATGTACACAACGCCCTGCTACTTGATTATTGATTGGATACTTATGCACTTTGATGAAGTGAATGGCTTCTTGCTTGTTCATTTATGTAATTCATGTTCCTTAAACAAAACTCAAGTGCAATAATTTGTAAACCACCATTCATAAAACTTAATCATTTATTCCATAAGGTTTGTTGTCATTAAAACATACATCGAAAAGGTTTTTTCCTCAACACGGAGTCCCCAGGTCTTCTTCATCGTTAGTTAGGTCGTCCAAGTCTCAAAAAGTTCAGAGTTATGGTCCCTCACTTTTCTCACTTAAAGTCTTTAGATTGTGAATCTTGTCAGCTTGGGAAACACGTCCTGTCTTCCTTCACCAGCAGTCTTCAATCGCAAGTACGCTCCCTTTTTTATGTCTTTCATTCTGATGTATGGGGACCAAGTCGAGTCACTTCAGTTGTAGGTCATATGTACTTTGTCACTTTTACTGATGAGTTTTCTAGATGTACGTGGGTCTACCTATTTAAGGATAGATCTGAAGTATTAAGCGTATTTCATAATTTCTTTAAGGAAATTCAAAATCAATTTGGTTGTTCTATTTGCTTTTTGCGCAATGATAATGCAAAAGAGTATTTTTTGTCATCTTTTAATTCTTTTATGGTCGAAACTAGAATAATCCATCAGTCGTTTTGTGCCGATACCCCACAACAAAATGGTATTGTTGAACATAATCATCGTCATATAATTGAAACAACAAGTACGTTATTAATCAATGCTAGTGTTCCTTTCAAGTTTTGGGGCGATGATGTCCTCACTACAGGATATTTGGTTAATAGAATGCCATCTTTTGTTATCCAAGACAAAGTTCCACATTCGTTATTGGTCCCCGATGAACCATTGTTTTGTCTCCCTCATTGAGTTTTTGGATCCACATACTTTGTTCATGATCTTACTCTAGGACTTGATAAGTTGAATGCTCGTGCAATTAAGTGTGTTTACCTTGGATATTCAAGGTTTCAAAAAGGATATTGGTGCTATTGTCCCTCCATGCATCGCTTCTACATGTCTGTTGATGTCACATTCTTTGAACATACACCTTTCTTCCCATCCCCCATTGAATCTGAGCCAATCTCTGAGGTATTACTTATTCTCTACCTTGTTCCGATAACTCCGTCCATGACTATAATTGACCAGTCAGATCCATCGAGTCCTCTTCTCTTGCAAACTTATCAGCGGCGTGCACGCCTCCCTCCTACCAATCCACTTCCTACACAATATTTAAGTGACTCATCTTCTGTTTTGGTCCCTTCTTCTACTTCGAATCCGCCTACCTTGTCTGACGACCTCTCTATTGCACTACGTAAAGGTAGATGCTCCACCAGTAATCCATATCCCATTTATAATTTTCTTAGTTATCACAGTTTATCACCTTCACATTATACATTTGCCTATACTATCTCTTCCATCATTATTCCTTAGTCTTCACAAGAAGCTCTTTCTCATTCAGGTTGGCGGTAGGCTATGTTTGATGAAATGACAACCTTAAAATCTAACCAAACATGGACTCTTGTGCATCATCCTCTTGGTAAATCTATTGTCAGATGTTGTTAGCTATACACAGTCAATGTTGGTCCAGACAAACATATTGATCGTCTGAAAAGCTCGTCTAGTGGCTAAATGTTATACTAAGCTTTTTGGTCTTGATTACAATGATATTTTATCACCTGTGGCTAAAATGGCTTTGGTTCGTCTTTTTCTCTCCATGGCTGTCATGCGACATTGACCATTGTATCAGTTAGACATAAAGAATGCATTCCTTCATGGAGACTTAGAAGAATAAGTTTATCTTGAGCAACCACATGGTTTCGTTGCTTAGGGGGAGTATCGTGGGTATGTCTGTCGACTTCATAAAGCCTTGTATGGTCTAAATCTCCTCAAGCATGGTTTGAGAGGTTTTGTAGTGTTGTTCAACAATATGGCATGATTCAGAGTCAAGATGACCATTATGTATTTTATAAATTATCTTCTAACAAGTGTATTTATTGGTTGTCTATGTTGATGATATAGTCATTACAAGTGATGATCGTGATGTAGGACTCAAACAACATCTAGTCCACCACTTTCAGGTCCAAGATCTAGTTAGACTGAGGTATTTTATGGGCATTGAGGTAGCTCAATCTAACGCAAGAATTGTTATTTCCCGAAGAAAGTATGCTTCGGATATCTTGGAAGAAATCAATATGCTAGATTGCAAGTCAATTGGAACTCCTATGGATCTTATGTCAAAATCCTACTGGATGAGGGGGAGTCCTTTCCAAATCCAGGAACATATAAGAGGTTAGTTGGGAAGTTGAATTACTAGACCATGATATATATTATTTTTGCTATTTGAATAAAATTTGAAAAAACATTGATTTTTTTTTATATAAAAAAAACCCTTTAGTTAATCGCCATTTGGAACAAGGCCTTCCTCAAAGAAGTCGCCATTCCAAATGGCGACTTGTGACTTAGAAAAAAAAAAGGATATTTTGGTTGATAAATTTAAAAATGGAGTATTTGAGTAATTTTTTTTGAAAATAGGATTGTTTTAAAAAAAACCTGATAAATCAGTTTTGTTTTTTTTTTTTCAAATCAATGAATTTATTTGGTGGAATTATTTGTCAAATTACTTTTTTTTTTCTCTAAAATAAATTAGAGACAAAATTCACACACATTAATTATGAAGATCTCAGGTTCGAACCCACCCTCCAACATATCAAATATTTCTGCAAGTACCACATAACCCACACTCCAACATATCAAATATTTTTGCAACTACTACATGAATTGTATTTACATAACTTAGCCAAGTTCTATTAGAGATATTTTTTCATAATCGAGTTAGTCTTCTCAATTTTATTCGTTTTCACTAATTGATCTTGGTATGAATTTGGTTTAAATTCCGATAGGTTTATTTTACCCTTTATATTTTCAATAATACTCTTAGTGTGCTAGACATGATTGCTAGCTTCTTTGATGCCAATTTAGTTGGAATTGAAGAAGTTATAGTGATGCATTTGCATGTCAATTTATAATAAAATAATAATTAATTTCTCAATTTAAAATGGGTAATTTTTTACAAACAAAATTCAACAAGTAATAGTATTTAATTTGTTCCCCCTAAATTTTGAGAGTGAAAGTGAGCCAACATATGACAATAAGTTTAAAAAAATATGATAATTTGTATACTAGAGGTGATCACATGTACAAATACACTCAATCAATTAGATGTTTCAATTCAATTCAATTTAAAATATTTTGTTGTTTGTTTTGCTAGTTTGAGTCGAACTCAAATTAAATTGGCCAAACCTAATATATGATCGAGTAACAAAGTAAAAAATTTATGATTTTCAACTCGTAAATCTAATTGATTAAAAGTAAATTATGAATTTGTCATTTAAGCTTTTTAAGACTTGAATTTATAAGTGTTCTAATTTCGTTCTTAGAATTTAAATAATGAAATTTAGTCAAAATATTTTTTTGAAAATTTAAAACTTACTTTAGTTTTCACTACTCTAATTATCCCCAAAGAGATTCAACACAACCACACACATTTATTATCACATTTATTACCGATTCACGGAAAAAATGATATTAGATAATTTAAAGTTCAAAAGAATTTTAGTCGAAAATTGAACTTCAAATCTATTAAACAATTTATTATAAATTAAAATTTTTTAATCAATTAAATTTTAATAACTTCATTACCGGTGTACATAGATATACATGCAAACCTAATTGCACAATCAAACCTGGTTTGATTTTTACCCGGTGACTTTTGAGTTCTACAGTGAAATTCGTTTATATTTGGTTCGGGTAACGGTTCAAATACGAGTTGTACATGGATATACACGCCAATCGCACAATTCAACCCAACTCGATTTACAAAATCCGTTTATATTTGGTTCGGATAATAAGTTCAACCATCTGAATTTGTCAACCAAACCCATAACGAGTTTTTTATTTTTTATTTTTTATTTTAATTTTGTTTGGCAGATTAAGGTTTCATTACTCTTAACCATCCAACTTCTGTCCTACATATGAGTACGTGTAATTAGTGAAAGAGTTAGTTTAGCGTTTAATTTGTTTTTGGTTTGTAATCTCATATATGGTTTGTAATCTCGTATATGGTACCCATAAAATTCATATGTAATTTTTAATCTAAACAATGTTTATAGAAAATTTAGTTTAAATTTTTTATACTTGTTAAATACAAAAATTTTGAATTAAATACTATTCATTTGAGTTAAATACTATTTGAGCAAAAATAATTCTCATCATAAATTTAATTTAAATTTATTAATCACTTTTTTTGTAGTATTTTATTTGAAAATAATAAATACTCTAAAAATAAACAAATGAATCACTACAATTAAAAAATTAGAGTAGTGGCGAAGTTTATTTGAGACATAGGGTGACCAATTCCCACCCAAAATTCTCAACAATTTTGTATTGATACATAACAAATTACCCTTAACTCTTGTTAAAACCATTCAGATATGTTATCTAAAATTTTATATTTATACTTTATGTCTAAAATTTATATTACAAAAAATTTGAAAAAAAATAATTATTAACTGGTTGTGAAAACCAAATTAGATAAGTCTATAAAATAATTGTGGTTTGTGTAATTTGATATATACTAATCGGATTGTGATGAATTTTGATTAAATCTGACATGACATATGTTAATAGATATGCTAATTAATATAGATATTGTGGTGTATACTTTTGTAATGTTGAGTTCTATAATCTGACGTATTTTATTAGTTGAATTATTTTTATAAGTTGAATTGTGATTGTTTGGTTATTATTGTTGAAATATATGTTTGAGTCTACTATGCGAAAGTAACATGCTATCTGTGAATCTTTTCTTGTTATATGAATTAATGTGACAAAATGATATGCATCATGTATATTAGTACATGTAGTTTCTCATTAGTACATGTAATTTATTTTACCTACTTTTTTTTAATTATTAAAATTGCATTTTTTATTATGTTCAATTTTTAAAATTATAGTAGAGTCTCCAAAATCTTTAAGACGACACTTAATCAAATACATCCATTTTTGTAGACCGAATTATAATATAGATGTCTATTATTAAAAAATTAGATAGAATAATTTATATAAAAAAATTCCAAAAACAAGTACTATATTTATAAAATAAAATAAAATTTTCAACCTACATTCTAACTAATTTTTAATTATTAAAAAT
>NC_021162.2:35677925-35703971 GCF_000331145.2 Cicer arietinum | reverse complement strand
TCAAGCAATGTATAGACTACTCAATATATGCAAAATATTTTAAGATCATAATAGAGAATAATTTTAAGGACATAAAGAAGTGAATTTGTAGAAAATGATGTTAATTCATTTAACGTGATATTTTGAATTTATGATAAGGATTTGAGTTACATGAATGAATTAAATAGTAATCATAATTAGGATATACCTTGATAAGATCCAAAGCAGGACTTGAATCAGACAAGTGGACAATATGAACATATGTTGTTAAGAAACGAATATTGTTCTTGTTTGATCATCAAAACATTCTTTGATCCAGTTTTAGACAACATCATCATTTAAGTCCAAATTATGTGTGGCATGCATTGTATTCATGTAATATTGCTCATGGACATTCTTAAAGAATAATTTTAATCCTTCCAGTGACAAATCAAAAACTGTCACACACTTTCAAGGATCTTCTTAACCACTTCCAAATTAATGCTTTATTCATTTCTTCACAAAAACGCTCATCCAATAGGATGATTGTGCCATAATCAAGTTTATGATGTACACAACGCCCTGCTACTTGATTATTGATTGGATACTTATGCACTTTGATGAAGTGAATGGCTTCTTGCTTGTTCATTTATGTAATTCATGTTCCTTAAACAAAACTCAAGTGCAATAATTTGTAAACCACCATTCATAAAACTTAATCATTTATTCCATAAGGTTTGTTGTCATTAAAACATACATCGAAAAGGTTTTTTCCTCAACACGGAGTCCCCAGGTCTTCTTCATCGTTAGTTAGGTCGTCCAAGTCTCAAAAAGTTCAGAGTTATGGTCCCTCACTTTTCTCACTTAAAGTCTTTAGATTGTGAATCTTGTCAGCTTGGGAAACACGTCCTGTCTTCCTTCACCAGCAGTCTTCAATCGCAAGTACGCTCCCTTTTTTATGTCTTTCATTCTGATGTATGGGGACCAAGTCGAGTCACTTCAGTTGTAGGTCATATGTACTTTGTCACTTTTACTGATGAGTTTTCTAGATGTACGTGGGTCTACCTATTTAAGGATAGATCTGAAGTATTAAGCGTATTTCATAATTTCTTTAAGGAAATTCAAAATCAATTTGGTTGTTCTATTTGCTTTTTGCGCAATGATAATGCAAAAGAGTATTTTTTGTCATCTTTTAATTCTTTTATGGTCGAAACTAGAATAATCCATCAGTCGTTTTGTGCCGATACCCCACAACAAAATGGTATTGTTGAACATAATCATCGTCATATAATTGAAACAACAAGTACGTTATTAATCAATGCTAGTGTTCCTTTCAAGTTTTGGGGCGATGATGTCCTCACTACAGGATATTTGGTTAATAGAATGCCATCTTTTGTTATCCAAGACAAAGTTCCACATTCGTTATTGGTCCCCGATGAACCATTGTTTTGTCTCCCTCATTGAGTTTTTGGATCCACATACTTTGTTCATGATCTTACTCTAGGACTTGATAAGTTGAATGCTCGTGCAATTAAGTGTGTTTACCTTGGATATTCAAGGTTTCAAAAAGGATATTGGTGCTATTGTCCCTCCATGCATCGCTTCTACATGTCTGTTGATGTCACATTCTTTGAACATACACCTTTCTTCCCATCCCCCATTGAATCTGAGCCAATCTCTGAGGTATTACTTATTCTCTACCTTGTTCCGATAACTCCGTCCATGACTATAATTGACCAGTCAGATCCATCGAGTCCTCTTCTCTTGCAAACTTATCAGCGGCGTGCACGCCTCCCTCCTACCAATCCACTTCCTACACAATATTTAAGTGACTCATCTTCTGTTTTGGTCCCTTCTTCTACTTCGAATCCGCCTACCTTGTCTGACGACCTCTCTATTGCACTACGTAAAGGTAGATGCTCCACCAGTAATCCATATCCCATTTATAATTTTCTTAGTTATCACAGTTTATCACCTTCACATTATACATTTGCCTATACTATCTCTTCCATCATTATTCCTTAGTCTTCACAAGAAGCTCTTTCTCATTCAGGTTGGCGGTAGGCTATGTTTGATGAAATGACAACCTTAAAATCTAACCAAACATGGACTCTTGTGCATCATCCTCTTGGTAAATCTATTGTCAGATGTTGTTAGCTATACACAGTCAATGTTGGTCCAGACAAACATATTGATCGTCTGAAAAGCTCGTCTAGTGGCTAAATGTTATACTAAGCTTTTTGGTCTTGATTACAATGATATTTTATCACCTGTGGCTAAAATGGCTTTGGTTCGTCTTTTTCTCTCCATGGCTGTCATGCGACATTGACCATTGTATCAGTTAGACATAAAGAATGCATTCCTTCATGGAGACTTAGAAGAATAAGTTTATCTTGAGCAACCACATGGTTTCGTTGCTTAGGGGGAGTATCGTGGGTATGTCTGTCGACTTCATAAAGCCTTGTATGGTCTAAATCTCCTCAAGCATGGTTTGAGAGGTTTTGTAGTGTTGTTCAACAATATGGCATGATTCAGAGTCAAGATGACCATTATGTATTTTATAAATTATCTTCTAACAAGTGTATTTATTGGTTGTCTATGTTGATGATATAGTCATTACAAGTGATGATCGTGATGTAGGACTCAAACAACATCTAGTCCACCACTTTCAGGTCCAAGATCTAGTTAGACTGAGGTATTTTATGGGCATTGAGGTAGCTCAATCTAACGCAAGAATTGTTATTTCCCGAAGAAAGTATGCTTCGGATATCTTGGAAGAAATCAATATGCTAGATTGCAAGTCAATTGGAACTCCTATGGATCTTATGTCAAAATCCTACTGGATGAGGGGGAGTCCTTTCCAAATCCAGGAACATATAAGAGGTTAGTTGGGAAGTTGAATTACTAGACCATGACGAGGCCAGATATTTCATGCGTTGTGAGTGTGGTGGGTTAATTCTTGAATTCCCCTTGTGATAGTCATTGGAATGTTGTGGTTAGAATCTTGAGATACATTAAAGGAGCTCTAAGAAAATGTCTTGTTTACGCAGATAGAGGTAATTCAGATATTGTTGATTACACAGATGCATATTGGGCTGTAAATCCTTCTGATAGATGGTCCACATCTGGGTATTGCGTTCTTATTAGTCCAAATTAAAAAGGGAGTATTTGAGTAATTTTATTTGAAAATAGGGTTGTTTAAAGAAACCCCTGATAAATTAGCTTTTTATTTTTATTTTTCAAATCAATGAATTTATTTGGTGGAATTATTTGTCATATTACTTTTTTTTTTCTCTAAAATAAATTAGAGACAAAATTCACACACATTAATTATGAAGATCTCATGTTCGAACCCACACTCCAACATATCAAATATTTCTGCAACTACCACATAACCCACACTCCAACATATCAAATATTTCTACAACTACCACAAGAATTGCATTTACGTAACTTAGCCAAATTCTATTAGAGATATTTTTTAGTCTTCTCAATTTTATTCGTTTTCGCTAATTTATCTTGGTATGAATTTGGTTTAAATCCCCATAGTTTTATTTTACCCTTTATATTTTCAATAATACTCTTGGTGTGCTAGACATCATTGCTAGCTTCTTTGATGCCAATTTAGTTGGAATTGAAGAAGTTATAGTGATGTATTTGCATGTCAATTTATAATAAAATAATAATTAATTTCTCCATTTAAAATGGGTAACTTTTTACAAACAAAATTCAACAAGTAATAATATTTAATTTTTTTCCCTAAATTTTGAGAGTGAAAGTGAGCCAACATATGACAATAAGTTTAAAAAAATACGATAATTTGTTTACTAGAGGTGATCACATGTACAACTAAACTCAATCAATTAGATGATTCAATTCAATTCCATTTAAAATATTTTGTTGTTTGTTTTGGTAGTTTGAGTCGAACTCAAATTAAATTGGCCAAACTTAATATATGTTCGAGTAACAAAGTAAAAAATTTATGATTTTCAACTCGTAAATCTAATTGATTCAAAGTAAATTATGAATTTGTCATTTAAGCTTTTTAAGACTTGAATTTATAAGTGTTCTAATTTCGTTCTTAGAATTTAAATAATGAAATTTAGTCAAAATATTTTTTTGAAAATTTAAAACTTACTTTAGTTTTCACTACTCTAATTATCCCCAAAGAGACTCAACACAACCACACATATTTATTATCACATTTATTGTCGATTCTCGGAAAAGATGATATTAGATAATTTAAAGTTCAAAAGAATTTTAGTCGAAAATTGAACTTCAAATCTATTAAACAATTTATTTTAAATTAATTTTTTTTAATTAATTAAATTTCAATAACTTCATTATGGGTGTACATAGATATACACGCTAACCTAATTGCACAATCAAACCCAGTCTGATTTTTACCCGGTCACTTTTGAGTTCGACAGTGAAATTCGTTTATATTTAGTTCGGGTAACGGTTTAAATACGAGTGTACATGGATATACACGCCAATCGCACAATCCAACCCAACCCGATTTACAAAATCCGTTTATATTTTGGTTCAGATAATAAATTCAACCATCTGAACTTGTCAACCAAACCCATAACGAGTTTTTTTTATTTTTTTTTTAAATTTTGTTTGGCAGATTAAGGTTTCATTACTCTTAACCATTCAGCTTTTGTCCTACATATGACTACGTGTAATTTGTGAAAGAGTTAGTTTAACATTTAATTTGTTTTGGGTTTGTAATCTCGTACATGGTACCCATAAAATTCATATGTAATTTTTAATCTAAACAATGTTTATAGAAAATATAGTTTAAATTTTTTATACTTATTAAATACAATTTTTTTGATTTAAATACTATTCATTTGAGTTAAATACTATTTGAGCAAAAATAATTCTCATCATGAATTTAATTTAAATTTTTTATATTTAAATTTATTAAACACTTTTTTGTAGTATTTTATTTGAAAATAATAAGTACTCTAAAAATAAACAAATGAATCACTACAATTAAAAAATTAAAGTAATGGCGAAGTTTATTTGAGACATAGGGTGACCAATTCCCACCCAAATTTCTCAACAATTTTGTATTGATACATAACAAATTACCCTTAACTCTTGTTAAAACCATTTAGACATGTTATATAAAATTTTATATTTATACTTTATGTTTAAAATTTATATTACAAAAAATTTGAAAAATAATAATTATTAACTGGTTGTGAAAACCAAATTAGATAAGTCTATAGAATAATTGTGGTTTGTGTAATTTGATATATACTAATTGGATTGTGATGAATTTTGATTAAACCTGACATGACATATGTTAATAGATATGCTAATTAATATAGATATTGTGGTGTATATTTTTGTAATATTGAGTTCCATAATCGATTTATTTTATTAGTTGAATTATTTTTATGAGTTGAATTGTGATTGTTTGGTTATTATTGTCGAAATATATGTTTGAGTCTACTATGTGAAAGTAACATGTTATCTGTGAATCTTTTCTTGTTATATGAATTAATGTGACAAAATGATATGCATCATGTATATTAGTACATGTAGTTTCTCATTAGATTGATATGTGTATATGAAGTAAAATTTATTTTACCTACTTTTTTTTAATTATTATAATTGCACTTTTTTTATTATGTTCAATTTTTAAAATTATAGTAGAGCCTCCAAAATCTTTAAGACGACACTCAATCAAATACATCCATTTTTGTAGACCGAATTATAATATAGATGTCTATTATTAAAAAATTAGATAGAATAATTTATATAAAAAAATTCCAAAAACAAGTACTATATTTATAAAATAAAATAAAATTTTCAACCTACATTCTAACTAATTTTTAATTATTAAAAATATCAACCAAAATTTGATTTACTACACTTGTTCAATATATTTTTGTAAATTTATAACTTACAATTTTTATATACAATACAATATTATACTTTTTATTTATCTATTAAAATTTTAAAAATTTGACCACCATAATGTTTTAGTTCAAGGTCGGTCATTGTATTAGTAAACTAAAATGGTTGGTGAATTGTACGTTGAAAGTAATGTACTTGAAGATTGTATTGTTGGCTTTACATATGTATTAAAGCTTTTTGAATTTATTTATATATTTAAAAATTGTTGGATTTACTTTTGGGTGTGAGAGATTGTTGACGTTTTTAAAAAATTAAATGATGTGATTGAAATTTTATAGTGTTTCAGAATATTAAATATATTTTAATTCAATTAAATTGTTATCGTTGTTACTTATGTATTTCTCGTACAATAAAAAAAAAGATTACTATTTATGTATAATTCCGTCAACCTTATTCAACCCAATCGAATTGGTTCGACTTAAATAGAAAAATACGAATTTAAAAATCAACCCAATTCAAAAATAATATTTAAATATCAAATTTTGTTAAAACCGACTCAATCCAAATCTGACTAAATTTGATTCTCTTGGATACTTGGATCACAAGTATCCTCAAACGCGGAGCTAACCTAACAGTGTATATGGTATATAACCACATCGTACAGCTAATATTCACAATTCAACCTCCCCCGTCGGATCTTCGAAACAGAAAACCGAAGTCTCAAATACGAGAAAGCGCAACTGAATTCTAAAAGGAGGCGAGAAAAGGAAATCCTAGTCTCGCTCTCCTCACTCTCTCAAACCTGCTTCTCCAAACGCCGTCGTTCTCTTCACGCTCAAACCAAGTCGCTGCAACAACCTCCGCCACTCGCCTCTCGTATCGTTAATCTTCCGCCGCTTTGCTTTTCTAGGGTTTTTTTAAACTCGCCTCCTCTGATTTGTCGTTCATTATTCTTCGAAGAAAAAGCCTCGTGTCTCGTTGACCACACTACTCTTATCAGTTACTACCTGGTAATTTTGTAGTGAACCTTGTTCAACTATACACCCTAATAGTATCATTAATAGTAGTAACAGTAGTATTATACTATTATTAGTGTTATTATTTAGGTTTAGGAGAATAGGTTTCAAGTTTTTTAGCAGGTTAATTAACTTTTACCAAGATATTAGGGTTCCCTAGTAATTTTTAGTTTATTATCAAAGGAAAGAACCAAGACCATCCTGAAACTGCAATTAGTTGTTAGGTTTGTGCAGGAAAGTTGAACTGGTGACTTTTTTTGTTTGGATTTTGGTGGTGAATTCAGAGATTGAGATACATTGTATGAACTGAAGGCATTGGTTTGGATTGTGGAGCGGTGTGATAATGGCAAAGAGTAGGCTTTCTGGTGGATATTGTGGTAATGCAGTTGAAACAGGTGGTGTATCAGATGGATCTGGTACGTCGGGACGAATAGATACTGAAATTACTGTTTCGGTGGAGGACACACGGGTTTCAGGAAGGAAATGTGTTAGTTTGAGTTCAGGTCAGCGTGGTGCGTATGGTGTTCCGATGCAACTTGTTCCCTTGTCTAAATTGTCAGCCCTTCAAAGAAAAGATCTTGTGAATCGGTTTAAGTCTGAGCTTGAGCAGGTTCGGGGTTTTCAAAAGAAATTTGAAATGCCAAAGAGAAA
Source organism: Cicer arietinum (assembly GCF_000331145.2). Lineage (NCBI taxonomy): Eukaryota > Viridiplantae > Streptophyta > Magnoliopsida > Fabales > Fabaceae > Cicer > Cicer arietinum. The sequence goes on along the minus strand of NC_021162.2, from coordinate 35,696,472 downwards.
CAGTGTTTCATTGTCGTCTTCTAGTGAGACTATTGGTTGTAAGAATGGCCAAAACTGTTCTCAAATAAAGAACTCGAGAAAACCATCAATATCTGGTTCAGTACCAGGGAATAAATTGAAACCATTAATTGAGACCTCTAGCAAACCATCAAAATTTGGTTCGGTATCAGGGAATAAATTGAAACCATTAGATAAGAGTCATAAGCCTCATGTATGGAATCGGGGCTCTTCTGGGAAGTTTGAGGCTGCAACACAGACTTGTTTGCCAGGAACTACAAATGCTTTGTTGATGAAAGATTGTGAGTCATTGTTGACACGGATGAGGAGTCACCAATATGGTTGGGTTTTTAACAACCCTGTGGATGTGGTGAAGTTGAATCTTCCTGATTATTTCAGTGTCATTAAGCATCCTATGGATTTGGGAACAATAAAAACCAAGATTGAATCAGGATCATACACAGGCCCATTGGAATTTGCAGATGATGTGAGACTTACATTTTCAAATGCAATGACTTATAATCCACGTGGGAATGATGTCCATATCATGGCTAATACCCTCAGTAAATATTTTGAAGTGAGATGGAAAACAATCCAGAAGAAGCTTCCTAGAAAAGATTCTCTACCGGTGCCCATGAAGAGAAACACTTGTGAAGATGTAAAAACTACCAGAGCAATGCCTCCTTCTAAAAAAAGGAAAGTTGCCTCACTGCCTCCTCAACCTGAAGTTATCCCACCTGCTAAACAGGTTATGTCGGATCAAGAGAAGCAAAATATTGGTAGAGAATTGGAGTCTTTTCTAGGAGAAATACCAGCCCATATCATTGATTTCTTGAAAGAACATAGTTCAAATGGTAAAGAATGTGGAGAAGATGAGATTGAGATTGACATTGACGATCTTAGTGATGGAACACTGTTCAAATTACGAAAGCTTTTGGATGACGTGCTCATGGAGAAGCAAGAAAGCAAAGCAAAAGTTGAAGCGTGTGAAATAGAGGTGCCTCCTTGCTATCTAACACTTTTATGAATTAAGTGAGATATCAGTCCCACAACATATATGGTGTGACCTCTGGTTATTTATGTTTGCTGTTGCAGCTTTTGAATGATTCTGGACCAAGCAATTCATCATTGCCAGCAATTAAAGGTTATATTCAGGTTTTTTGTTTCCATGTGTGGACATGCATGCATGCATGTTTTGTTTTTTGTTTAAATTTGCTTTGCTCGTAGGTAATGATCTGGATGATGAAGAGGTGGACATTGGTGGAAATGAGTCCCCTGTCTCGAGCCATCCTCCTGTTGTGATTGAAAAGGATACAACTGATGGAATGAACACATGTTTAAGTCCAGGAAGCAGTGGTAAGTGAGTTTTGAATTTATCTTTATTTTTTGTAAGGACTAAAGAGCTTTAACAACTTCATGATGTTTTATATAGCTTGCCCAAAGCCTAGAAAAGTTGTGGGTTCTGTAAAACTTTGTAAAACTTTGCTGTTACTCAATTGCCTTGTTATTAACCACATTGCCTTGTTGCATCAAAACTATTTTCTCTGTCAAAACCAATAGAAGAGCAATTCATTTATATTAAGATAAACAACTCAATGCAACAAAATGTACAAAAAGTTTTGAATAAATAAACATATTAATAAACTAAACTTTATCCTCATCTGATAAAATAAATTAACTAACCTTAACAAAGAAATAAACAGTCTCATATCTTATAAGAAAAAGTAGAATTACAAAGGTAGAATAACATATGCATATCAGCACCAATCATAACATCTCAATTACTCTTGCAACTTCTTTTTCAGCATTCTGCACAATTCACAACTACGATTTGCTTTAGTTTGAACCTTTGAACAACTCTAGCTAGAAGCTAAATACAAATACTTTGGAATAATAAATATTACAAAAACAAAAGAAAAATTTACCATTAAGAATATATGTGCATTGCTAAACTTACCATTAAGAATATTGAAAAATACATCAACTTCTTGTAGTTCCCAAACCTACAAAGGATCAGCGAAGTAAAGAAAATATTGAACCACACCAACCAAAGTTATGCACAGTGGCAGATTATAGGTCATCAAATTTATAGGCAAAAATACTAACTGAACTATAAAAAGAAAATTTCAAAACTCATTAACATATGAACGAAAGAAACATAATATGAGTCCTATAAGCAAAAATCAGAAGTCTATCCAAAGAGAATGAAGCAAAAATTAACCATAAGTACAATGAATAACATGGATTTGAGCAAATAGAGAGAAATAAAAATGAAAGTATGAAACCCATATTCTATTAAAATTAAAATTAAATGCAAAAGAACACCCAACAAATAACCAAGAAAGCTAGCCACCAAACAAAAACAAAATTACTAATGATAAATGACTCTGCAATCCCTCTGCAAATCTATCAATGGGGGACTCTGCAATCAAACAATGTTTTTCTAAAACCAGTATGTACTTCGAAGAAGATTTCTCAGAAAATACAAGCATTCTTTTCCTACCATAGGTACCAATGCATGGCAAAAATGTTGCTTAGAAAATGCTCCAATTTTAAGTACATACTTGAGTCGAGGTGTCCAAAAACTCAGGAAAACTAAGAAATCAACGGCCAGTTGCTTCTGAATAAGGACCACATACCACACACATAATAGGGGACGTCTTAAGAATAGAGTCCGTTATCTACATAAACTTGACCCATTAACCAAAAACATTGGAGCTAATAAAAAACCCTGATCAGCATATGCAAAGCAATTAATGAATTCAGTGGAGTCGGTTTCTATTTTCTGAGGACATGTGGCATTGTCTTGTACTGTGCTGATACATTGACACTTTGGGTTTGTATATGAACTGTGAAGCAAATTTATTCTTCTATATTTTAAGTTTTGAAATTTATCTTTTAATTTAATTTGTCTGTTGAAGGGTGTGGATCACATGAGGATGGTTCTGTAAGTCTCATCATAATTGATAAATATGTCGATGTGTATTAGCCATGGGTGATGTTACATCATAGAATGATACTATCCAATGGGAGGAGTCAGAGAAAATAGAGGGTAAATATTGGGATAATGTTACATCATAGAATGATACTGTCAACGGATATTAGCCATGGATAAAGAGGGTTTAATTGTCAATATTGCTTTCCCAAGTGCCAGTGTTTCTCCTACATGGTTGAAAACTAATAATTTTATTTTACTTTTTAGGGAGTAGCTAGTGTGCTAATCTTTATTTTGTATGACCAATATTGAAATAAGTACTTGGTAATTGTTAGTAGTAGTGCAGGTGCACGCTTGAACAAAGGAGACTTGTATTTTGACCATTGATACTTGCTACGATCGAATTATACGTCCAATTGTATGTTAGTTGTTGCCTATATCTAATATCTTATGTGTACATTGCAGATACAGATTCTAGTTGCTCTTCTGATAGTGAATCTGATGACGACGACGACGACGATGATGATAGAGCAATACCAGATGATTTAGCAAAGGTCTGGTTTAATTATTTATGGAAAATTTAGTTGTATGTTATTTTCAATGTCTAGTGCTAGAATTAGAAATATCAGAAAAGTATCTTACCACATCATCCTTCTACCATAGATTATGTCAAGATTATCTTTTAAAATTGGTTTCATATTTCTTTATTTAGTTAGGATTCAGAGTCTAGTATATTTTTTTTTTGTCATATCACTAGCATTAACATAATTTATGGTAGAAGGAAATTGGTTGTCATATCACTAACAAAACCTATTACTTCTCTTTTTAGTTATGGGTTTTATAGTCTTTAGAAAAAAGATGAGAAATAATAAGAATTTTGAATATTATTGATAATAACTCGATACAATGTTAACACAAAAGACTAAACACTAATCCCTATTTATAGGGTCATAAACTTGTAATCCTAAATAAATAGGGAAATCTTGAACAAATCCTGATAATGAAAAGTAATATGAAAACTAAGAGATAATCTTAAAGATTATAAACTAATCCAAGAAGATAAATTAAGATACTCTAAATATAATATAAAGATATTATAAGATATTTTGTTATATTCTAACAACTTCAATGTTGAGACAGTTAACATAATTGCTTATGTTCATATGGATGTTACCTTTAGTTTCTTTGCTACACACTTCATTATTCATTTATATTTTATTTCAGGTACGTGAAAACACAGGCACCGGTGGTCAGATGGATTTCAAGACCACACCTATTCATACTACTGAAATAAATCGTGAGTAATTGTTCTTTGTCTATTCATGCTCCATGAAGATGGTGTTTAAGTATGCTCACAGTTGGAGAAATAAGGAACAATATGTGGAACTGAAATTTGAGTTTTTATGCCCATTGTCTCCTGCTTGGTTTTTATGATTTGCTTCTTCTGCATAGCTTCTCAGTTACCTATTTTAAATTAATTGGATACTCTTCGGTGAATGCATTAAGAATAATTAAGATTGACATAAAAGATAGAAAGAATAGGCTATAGATTGTAATTGTATTATTGAAAACTGAAAGAAAATGGAGATTGCCAAGGTTTCCTCTTCAAAGAATCTCTCCTCTCACAACAATTATTGAATCTACCACCTGAACAGACTGCCATAATTAATGTGCTTTCTGGAATCCTGATACCAAATATGATTTATTTTGAGTATGTTAGTGGAAAAATTCGCCGTACTGATCCAATGATACTAATTGATTATCCTTATTGATTATTCTTCACAATTGATCTGCAGGCTTTATGAGGACTGAACTTAATGTAAATGCTTTGGGTTAGTAGTATAAGTCAATATTGAGCTAGGTAGTTAATCCCAGATAGCGGCGCATCGTGGGAAACCCACAAGTCTTACATGAATAATACTATCTAAACATATATTTAATGCAAAATTGTACAATGACTCTAACTCTTAAATATTCATAAATACCAATAAAAATTCACAAGTCTTAATCATAACATACATTTAAATAAACCAACAAAACACTGGAAAGAAAGATGAATATCAAAACACTGGAAAAAAACTTAAGTAAAAAACAGAGAAAGAGAAAGAAAGAGTAAGTTAAAAATAATGAAGAAATAGATAGAAAAGAAAGAACTAAAGAAAAAATCAGAGGAAGGGGTACGAAAGTAGAAAGAAAACAGAGAAAGAAGGAAGGAAACAAAGGAGAGGAAACTTGGGTGATGGACGACGGAGGTGGGTGGCACTGCTGGATCTTGCAGGAAAGGAGGGCGTGTTTGCAAAAAACTGAGTGGAAGGCAGTGTTTGAAAGAGAGAGAAAACCAATAGAAGAAATGAAATCAGGTTTAAGAGTGAAAATCCTAAAATACCCCCATAAGTTTTTGAAATTTAAGGGCAATATTGGTTTTTCATGAAAAAATATTACATTTTTTGGGCATGAAAAATCCGCAACCAACAATCAGCGAACACGGCCAGAATGGCTGCTTTCGTACTTTGCGATGCACTGCACCATGCCGCTGTGGCCAGGCACTGCGCCGCGCGGCTCTGGCGCAGTCTCTCCGTGAACCGGCGCGATTGACTACTTAGATATTGAGGACAACAGAGTTTGTGATCTACTGCGTCTTGCTAATAAACAACTGTTTGCTCCTGTACTATAACTCTGGTGATTTTCTCTGCAACCACCTATTGGATAATCTTGACGGTGGCATTTGTAATGTAATAGCTATAGCCTATAGCTATAATTGAAGTTTTGATAACTTCTGAAAAAATATCCGAGGCATTAAAAAACCAATGTCACTTTCTTTTGACTTTTGAGATGGATTCTTGATCTTCATCTTCTGAAAGAAGACCAATGTTTAGCTCATAGAGTAGCTATTCAGTGATATTTCTTGGAAACAGTTACTTTTTCTTTGCGGTAGTAATGATTTTTGCATATAATATTTTATTGCGAATTTTCTTGTTTCCCGTATTATTGAAAACTGAAAGAAAATGGAGATTGCCAAGGTTTCCTCTTCAAAGAATCTCTCCTCTCACAACAATTATTGAATCTACCACCTGAACAGACTGCCATAATTAATGTGCTTTCTGGAATCCTGATACCAAATATGATTTATTTTGAGTATGTTAGTGGAAAAATTCGCCGTACTGATCCAATGATACTAATTGATTATCCTTATTGATTATTCTTCACAATTGATCTGCAGGCTTTATGAGGACTGAACTTAATGTAAATGCTTTGGGTTAGTAGTATAAGTCAATATTGAGCTAGGTAGTTAATCCCAGATAGCGGCGCATCGTGGGAAACCCACAAGTCTTACATGAATAATACTATCTAAACATATATTTAATGCAAAATTGTACAATGACTCTAACTCTTAAATATTCATAAATACCAATAAAAATTCACAAGTCTTAATCATAACATACATTTAAATAAACCAACAAAACACTGGAAAGAAAGATGAATATCAAAACACTGGAAAAAAACTTAAGTAAAAAACAGAGAAAGAGAAAGAAAGAGTAAGTTAAAAATAATGAAGAAATAGATAGAAAAGAAAGAACTAAAGAAAAAATCAGAGGAAGGGGTACGAAAGTAGAAAGAAAACAGAGAAAGAAGGAAGGAAACAAAGGAGAGGAAACTTGGGTGATGGACGACGGAGGTGGGTGGCACTGCTGGATCTTGCAGGAAAGGAGGGCGTGTTTGCAAAAAACTGAGTGGAAGGCAGTGTTTGAAAGAGAGAGAAAACCAATAGAAGAAATGAAATCAGGTTTAAGAGTGAAAATCCTAAAATACCCCCATAAGTTTTTGAAATTTAAGGGCAATATTGGTTTTTCATGAAAAAATATTACATTTTTTGGGCATGAAAAATCCGCAACCAACAATCAGCGAACACGGCCAGAATGGCTGCTTTCGTACTTTGCGATGCACTGCACCATGCCGCTGTGGCCAGGCACTGCGCCGCGCGGCTCTGGCGCAGTCTCTCCGTGAACCGGCGCGATTGACTACTTAGATATTGAGGACAACAGAGTTTGTGATCTACTGCGTCTTGCTAATAAACAACTGTTTGCTCCTGTACTATAACTCTGGTGATTTTCTCTGCAACCACCTATTGGATAATCTTGACGGTGGCATTTGTAATGTAATAGCTATAGCCTATAGCTATAATTGAAGTTTTGATAACTTCTGAAAAAATATCCGAGGCATTAAAAAACCAATGTCACTTTCTTTTGACTTTTGAGATGGATTCTTGATCTTCATCTTCTGAAAGAAGACCAATGTTTAGCTCATAGAGTAGCTATTCAGTGATATTTCTTGGAAACAGTTACTTTTTCTTTGCGGTAGTAATGATTTTTGCATATAATATTTTATTGCGAATTTTCTTGTTTCCCTTTGGACCTTTCAGACTTGAATTATCAATTTTTTGCTAATATTTTTTAGAGCTGTGATAAACCTAAGTATCTGTATTCGGTAGCATCGACTTCTTTATGCTGTTCCTTTGATATTGTTCATGATTAAATTTCATGGGCACTGTATTATCTTATACTCTTACCCTTTATTTCTAGAGTCAGTTAATGGCTTGGATAAACATGAGGATAAATCTCAGCCAAAGCCAATTTCTCGTGACTCCAATTTCTATCAAGATGGTAAGAGTGCATAAATTATGGAAGATATGTTTCTACTTTTAATTGTAACATTCAATCTAAAAACCCATTATCTTATTAATTGTTTAGGGGAATGTGGTCCAACTGAGAGACAGGTCTCCCCTGATAAACTTTATCGAGCTGCATTATTGAAGAATCGATTTGCTGATACTATCTTGAAAGCTAGAGAAAAGACACTGACACAGGTAGGCCTCACTGCACATTTGAGCTACATGGTACTTATTCTGCATGAAATTTTTCTTCAGATAATTTTTTAATTTGTACAAAATTTAATTTGGCCGAGGTTAGGGTGTGAAGGGAGATCCTGAGAAATTGCGCCGGGATAAGGAAAAACTGGAGATGGAGCGACGACAAGGTGATTTGGGTGCCCACTTGCATGACTGCTGTATGATACTTGCTATTAAATGTTAATTAACCTATCTGTTGATTGGACTCATTCTCAAGCAGAAAAGGCAAGGCTACAAGCAGAAGCAAAGGCAGCCGAAGAGGCTAAAAAGCGGGCAGAAGCAGAAGCTGCTGCAGAAGTCAAACGAAAGAGGGAGCTTGAGAGAGAAGCTGCACGACAAGCACTGTTAAAGGTAAAAAAGTGTCTATGTTGCTTGAAATATGTCCATCTACATGCTTGCTTTAGATTTTATGGCAGCATACACTGTTATCTATGCAGATGGAGAAAACTGTGGAAATCGATGAGAATTCTCAATTTCTGGAAGATTTGGAATTGCTTAGAGCTGTACCTGCTGAGCCATTACCTAGCTCTGTAGACGAGACAAGTCCTGATCACTCTCAGGACGGCATGGGTAGTTTCAGGTTTGGTGGTTGTAACCCCTTGGAACAACTAGGATTGTATATTAAAGTTGACGATGAAGAGGAGGATGGAGATCTAGTTTGTGTTCCAAATCCTGTAAATGATGTAGAAGAGGGGGAGATTGATTAAGATATGCCCACTGTATCATGAATCGAAGAGCAAACTATATTTATTGATCTCCAAATATATTTTAGTCATAGTAATGCAGCAGTTCATCACAAATGAGAAGGTGCAATGTTTTCTTGTGGTAGCAGCATTAAGATTCTTGAACGACGATATTAGTTTAGTTTTGGGTTTGTCTTGGTAACATATTAGAGGTTTGAACATAGTCAAGCTTCATTTTTGGTTATGGAAATTGAAATTATTATACATTAGCCTTTTTGTTTCTCCAAAACTATTATACTAGCAATTTACACGAGCATCGCCCTCTGTCATCCAAGTTGTACAAATTGAGTTCGTACTATTGAATTCCTAAGATTGATGCTGCCTCGTCTCCAATTTCATGAAAATGTGAAATATTTGTTTGCTTTTCCACATACAAATCATAGGGTCTATTTTTCAATATTAGTCGATTATTATAACCCTATTTAAGACCAACGAAACGGTCTTAAGCAAGATTAGTTTCACTAATCATAACTATATTCTTTGGATCTATTTTTCTTTTCTACAACTTTCTTGAACGAGAGATGTATAATATTTGAGAGATGTATAATATTGTGAAATCGTTTAAGATTATAATTATATTTTTAAAGGTTAAATATATTGTCTTTATAAAATTAATTCTACATTTAGTTATTAATTTAGCTACCGGAAATAATTGGTCATTCTAGAGACTAATTTGGAGATCAAATACTAAATATAAGTTGGTCTCAAAATTTATAGCAAAAGTAATTTAGTGGCCATAAATTTAGTCAAATATTGCAAGCAATTTATACATCGATTATTTATTGACCGAAAAATTAATCACTAAATAAAATAATATTGTCAAAATTGAAAGTTAGTCGAGTGGTCGGTTAATAGTTTTCAACTAATGACTCTCTTTTGTTTTAAACAGTTACACCATTACACCAAGGAATAAACTTTATCTCTTGATTGTAAGTTTCTTAACTCCACCAAAGAGTGTTTAAGTTGAAAATTGAATTTTTGTGAGCTACTAAACTAATGAAAGCATAAAACAGAAAGATAAAAGAGATAAATTACGAGAGAAATCTAAAAATGACTTACCGCAATCGACTAATCTTGCAGATAGTGCATGTTTTCGCTTGTTTCTAGGTGTACGTAACACCCCACATATGACCTTGATTTCTCTCTATTTTGTAGTGTGACAATTTCCACCATTGGACACATACTTTTCTATCCACTTTTAGCATATGTGAAAATATATGCTTCAACTAGTGGTGGCTAAAAACAAGAGACATAAGTCTTTACAATTTAATTATCAATTTCAAAGTGCTTTTGACAACTTCTTACAATTCCATAGTCCTCTTGGGGGTTCGTGGACTTGAGAAAGATTCAACTAACTCATATTTGAATGTTCTTAGTGAAGTAGAATATTAAGTCACCAGAACCAAGAGTTTGAATTGTGAACTTATAAAACTTTTAAAACAAAAGCAACTTATTAAACACTTAGATAAAAAGTTAGTTTTAATAGGAAAGACGTTTTTTATATAAAATTTTATGTGAAAAATAAAATGGCAAGTGATATGGTGTGATTATTGTATATAAAAATAAGAGAGTAAGTTACATTGACATAAGTTAAATAATAGAAACAGTGTTGGCATCTATGTTAGATCATTCAAAGCCTTTATGACATATACCTTTTGCAAGATACTATAAAGAATAAAGAATGTTCTTTCTTATTATTCTTCAATCACATTTGTTCATAAATGATATCTTAAATTCCAAATTTTTTAAATGAATTCAACATCAAATTGTCCATTACTGAGTTGACTTTAGTGCATTTAAGGTGCCTAAATTTGCTTCAACATGTGAGAATTTTTTTGGTCAATATTTTATAGTAAGACAAACGTTCTGTCTTTGTTTTCTAGCAAGAAAAATAATTTCTTTGTTTATTTTTAAGTGATAACTTTATTTTTATTTTTATTTTTATGAGTAATATAGGCTTAGACTAAAATCAATCATGATTCGGTCTTAAAACACTCAAAAGCACATGTTATATCACAAGATGATCATAATCTTAAAAATATAATTAAAGATATTTGTTGTCTTTAAAACATCAAAATGAAAATTTTCCTTAGCACTCAGTTCTCCTATCTTATATCCGGCTATATGGATATGGGCTTAACCATATTCAACTGTTGGCCGCTCTCAACTAGCAAATGACCCTCATCTTGAAGTCGGGAAAACGAGTCACCCCGTAGCCGAGAAAACAACCCGCATCTTGAAGCCAGAAAAACGACATGCATCTTGAAGCTAGGAAAACGACTTGCACTCAAAGCCGAGGAAATAATCTGCATCTTAAAGCCGGAAAAATGACTCGCACCCAAAGTCAATAAAACGACCCGCATCTTGAAGCCGAAAAAACGACTTGCACCCTTCTACAAAAATTATTTTCGGACAAAGCTAGTGTTGTCATCTTTACTTACCATTTAATTTGATTCTCAAGTAAATTCTAAGTAAAGAGGGGAAGTTGTTGACACCTAATTTTGTCCGCTATTTTTAGACTTTTATCAAAAACAATAAATATATAAATAATGAAATAAAAAAATATAATGATAAATATAAAAATAAAAATAAATAATTAGGGCTTTAAACTTTAGAAAATCACGAGTGCTTCTAGTTTTGGTTGCCTCTCATTCTTGTTCAAACATTTCACTCTTTTCTAAAACATAAAAAAAACATGTATAATTGAATGAAAAGAAACCGAAAAGAAATGAATTGATGGTAATAAAAATCATTATGATGGTGATCAATTGAATGAAAATAAACCAAAAAGAAATGAATCAATGCTAATAAAAATCAGTATAATGGTGATCCATTGAATGAAAAGAAACAGAAAAGAAATAGATTAATAGTAATAAAAATAGTGATCAATTCATAATTATTCATTTGTCTTTTGTAACCTACACCTAAAAAATCTATAAATAAGGAGAAAAACGAAGAAAAAAAAGGGTGAAAGTAGAAAAAGAAGGAGAGAATAATATGCAAAAGAGGAGAATTAAGGGTGAGAGTCGCCGCCGTCGGATGATATTCATCCTGGCTCGCTACGCCGCATCACTCACCCCCAACCGTCGATGGCCTTTGTCCCACAACAGATCCGACAACTCACGAGCATATCCTTTAACAGACTGCTTCACTGTCGTCTCCATCTGTTTCGTTCATATACTGCCGCATTACCGTTGTTTTCAAACAAAAATCAATTTTTCTTTACTTTAAAAACAAATACAAAAATAAAAAGATACAATCCGTGAACAAAGATCTAACATCTGTTGTTGTTGTTGTTGTTGTTATTATTATTATTATTATTATTATTATTATTATTATTATTATTATTATTATTATTATTAGTATTCTTATTACATTTTTACTTTTGGATACATATATAATAATAATTATAATAAAAAATAATTAAAATACAGTAATAATAAAAATCAGACAACACATAAATATTTTTTATTCAAAAACTACACGTGGGGATACGAAAGAACAAATTAATAAAAATATATTATTTTTATTATTTATTAATATAAATATTTTTTAATCTTTTAAGAGATAAAATAAATAATTTAATAAATAAATAATTTGTATAGAATTAATTATAGAGTAACCGTTTTAACGATGATGTACGATAATATTACTTTTCTTATTCCTAAACAACATTAGAATCTGATTTTTTGGTTTAAGAACTTTATTTTAAGTTTTATCTAATTTTTATTTTTAAAAATATAAAATTGGTGGCAACTTTTTTTCGTGAACAAACCGAACACGACAGTCGCATATGAATTTGAAGTTCCAAAAAGACTATTTCTCAAAACCTTATTTCAGTCAACTAGAACCCAACCTTTGAGAAAGAATGCGGTCCAACTTGGATTTTTGATGCGTCGTCGGATAGTTTAATGAACATAGCCCAAGGTGACATCAATGGCAATTGGTCTAGGACTTTGATTGCTAGAGATCTTCTTTATGGCTTGAACCCCAAAAGTAGGAGCAACAAAGTCTCAATGGAGTATTACAACCCTAAAAAATGAGAACCTAGGGGAGGCACTTTACACCCAATCTTTAAGAGTTGAAATTTAGTTTCGAGAATAAAGAAAGAGGCTTGGGAGCATGTAATGCTGCACATTTACTCTATTTTATTTGGTTTAAGTTGTAATAAAATCTAGAAAAAACTTTATTTTCATTATGCCCAACGTGCACGTAAGTTTTCTTTTTGTGCGTGTTTTGTTTAAGTGTTGATCGTGGACTGTTCATGATATGCACTTCTCAACCCTGTTTATTGATGTGCTTTAGTGTGTTTTTGTTGTCATAAACTGGGCTGAAACTTGCAAGAATGGTGGAGCCCAAAGGAGCTAAAAGAAGGGATGCAAAAGCATTGTTATAGTGTATTAACAATCTGCCTTGGATGCTTTGCCAACTGATCATAACTCTTCATGTACTTATGATGAGACAAGAATTTAAGAAGAGCCAAAAACATTGAAGGAGATAAATGCAATCAAGAGGGAGTTAAACATTTAATGAGAAATAACATTATTTCATGAATTTCTTTCTCATTCATGATAAAAATCAAGATGCTAATTCCTTCTCTCTATATGTATGCACGAAATTCATAAACAAAGAAAGAGTGAATTTTGTTGAGAAATTACACTTTATATATTAGTGAGAGCTTTGTCTCTTTTTTATTTTAGATTGAATCATGCTTTTAGATCTTATAAAAAAACTACTTTTTTGTGTGACTAATATTCATTTTAAAACTTATATACTTTTTTCTTCTCCTTAAAAGTAGGAGTTTGACGCCATCTCATTTTTGTCTTATCCATATTTTCATTTTTCTTCTTGTTATTACAGTTTTCTTGTATGCATTATTGCAATTCTAACAATTGCTATTTTCTTGTCATAATAATCCTATAAATTTAAATTTACCGTTCTAATGTCTATTTATTCAAATTATATGTGTGTTGTCAATGATATGCACAAAAATGACAAATCATACATATAAGTAGTTATCAAGTAATAATTAGAGTGGGATCCCATGTTGACCATTTTATAATAAAATTTTGAAATTTCGATTTTATGTTTGCTACCTCTTTATTTTATTTTCTATTTAAGTATTGAAAAACAAAATGAGATAAAAAAAAAGAAATAAAAAGGATTCACCGTTGAGTTTTATTTTATCGATTAGTCTTAATTAATAATTAAAATATAAATTGATATTATTTTATAATATTAATAATAAACATTTAATTATAATAAACCCAAAATTGGTATTAATAATAAACATTTATTATATGGATGACCTATGATGATAATAATAATAAATGAATACTGTTTTATGTTAGATTTTATTATATGGATGACCCTAAATTGGTATCAATAATAAAAATTTAATTATAAATAAATGAATATTGTTTTATGTTAAATTTTAGGTTAAATACTCAACTTAATTTCAGTTAACATTTTAGTCATTTTTATTTTTTATTTTTATCTTTTATATTATAAGATGTCAACAATGTTATCTTTTTTTTTTTACAAAAATTCATCAACATTTTCAAACAAAACCCATAAAATTAATTATCATCTTTAATATAATGCAAATTTCATCAAATGCATACCTCACATATTCAAATAAACTCATATTTTCATCTCCAACAACAACAAATTCATCAAATAAAGAATAAAAATATGAGTTTATTTAAAAATTGAAGTTATGAATTTGATGAAATTTTACATTATATTGAAATTGATAATTAATTTTATAGATTTTATTTAAAAATCTAGTTGAAAGAAATTTCAAGCAAAACTCTCCATTTTCCCCACCAAACAACCAAAACATAATTTTCTTGTAAAAATTCTCAAAACTAACATGCATGCACAAGTCTTTGGAGAAATTTCTTAAAGAAAGAAAATAGGAACTCACACAAGGTTAGGAATCAAAGCCTTGGACATATTTTTTCTTTTCTCTTTTTCTTTTAAATCACCCCTTTTCTTTATCTTTCTAGGTTTTTATTATTTTCCTCTATTGCACAAAATTCCGCAAGTGTACGAATTTGTTAAGTTGTAGTATATAAGAGTATCTTATCTACATATATTAATTCAACAACTATCAAATTAATCAAGATTTTATATTATTTAGATTAATGAAACCTAGGGTCATGGTTTCACTTGTAATATCAATACCTCAAGTCCTAACTTTATATAAATTCTTATTTATTTTCTCAATTATCAATCCCTCTGTAAAACTATTAACAAATTTTCTTCATTCAATGTAATATTCCTTTTCCAAAATTAATTGTTTGATTGATCATATAAAAAATATAATTAAGAGAAAGCATAAAGAACCAAGAGGTTGAATGATTGAAAGATTAATATCTATGTTTGATCATACAAGAATTCTAATATCAATTATCCTATAGATCTACCAATTAATTATAGTTGGTCACTAATCAATTGATTGATTAAGGCATGCAAAGGTTGACCATCCCAAACATGTAAATAAAACAATAGAATAATTTAATTGAGATAAACGACAAAAATCTAAAATAAAACTAGAATAAACAACCTTTTATTCATGACCTTTTTTTTCTTTTATTTTTAATTTAATATCATTCCACGTTTGGCTTGACTATTAGTGCAAGTAATTCCCAATCTACTCAGTGAAACAACACTTCATATTTTCTTTAATTTGATACCATTCCACCTTTGGCTTGACTATTAGTGCAAGTAACTCCCAAGCTACTAAGGGAAACAACACTTTATTGTTGTCAATTACTTCTTTTTCTTGTCCCGTAGTTCATGAAGTTTTTACTCCTCAATTGTCCTATGTTTAAGGATTTAGTTTACTTCAAATTAGGCTTAACTGTTCCAATTTTGGTCCATCTCAAGACACCTCAACTTATTCACAACAAGAAATTATTGTGTCAAAACGAAGGAACCTATTTATCTAGCACACATAATTTCAATGTTTCAAATTTAGCCCTAACAACATACTCATCATTAGGCCTTTCTCAAAAATCAAATGCAATAATGGCTTATAGGATAAATTTCAAACACATAACTTAAGTAAAATAAGCCAACAAAGATGTTATCACAAACACTACAAGAGGTCAAGCATCAAAATATTTTTTCTCCCCCACACTAGCAATAAGCATGGTCCTCAAAGCAGAATATTATAGCAGACTAAATGAATGAATACATAAATTAGAGGAAGTAAAAGCGACATCCCTGAAAGAGCTTGTAGTTGGAGCTTTTATTTCCTAAAAACAAAAATAATCACCAAAAATAATAAATTCAAACTAGAATAAAATAAAAAGTAAATACAGTTTGCCTCTTGCAAAGCGCTTATTTAACGTCTCGAGCCTGACGATAACTTAAAAATTAATCAGGTGGCTCTCCAAGAAAAAATTTCACCTTTAAAGGCTCCTTCTTAACTTTCTAATCACATGGTTCATATTATTTTTCCTTTTTCTATGAGGTGAATGAGTTTCAGAAGATGGTGAAATTCTAATTTCACCTTCACCCACCATTACGCCAGGGTCTTGCAAAATAAGATATTTTTCCAAAGGGACTTGCATCTTAGAGTCACTAAAATTCTTAGTAACAACCACATTATCAAAATATGAAGAAATAATATGAGAAAAATTTTCAGAGGAATTTAAAGTTTTAAAAACATCTTCTTTCTTACCACATCTTAAAGTCGCTTTTCCCTTTTCTACCTCAACTGTAGCATCACCAATGGTTAATGTAGTCTTGTCCAAAATGATTGGGGTCTCTTCCTTTTTGTTTATGACTATAACATTATGGTCTCGTTGATTCTCCTCAAAATTGATCTCTTCCATAATGGCCTTTTCTCTTTCAATAGACATTTGTACCTCATGTCTAAGTTCTTCATTCAACTCTTCATCAATCATAATCGTGATAATTTCAGCTTCATCTGAATTGGGCTCAATTTTAGTGAATGATGCATATTGAGGCATTTGAGATAACTGAGGAGTGGTATTTTACATCAAGGTTGTAGGGCTCTCATCAATATCTAGCTCATTTTCCTGTTTTGGACTTTGAGGTTGCATACAAGGTGGTATGTAAGCAAGGTTCCACTTGTAGGAGTAGGGATCATATTGATCCTCGCCAGGGCATATCTCATAGTAATCTCAATAATTTCTTATCGAACAATCTTGACTATCATGCCCACAAAGTCACAATATTGACAAGGAGGAGGAAAAATGTCTTTAATTGTCTTTTAAGATCTTTTAATTTAGCCTCTAATATATATTCACCAATTGTTTTCCTCTTAGGTTTGATTTGTTCTAGATTATCCAAGATATAGTCTCCCATAGTTTTCCTCTAAGGGGCAGGTAAGCATCCACAAGTAAAAAAAAAAAAAAAAACTAATAAAAATTAATAACAACTAAATAAATAAATTAAATACTAGTAATAGAACATACTAAAAAAATTATAATAATAACAAAGAAAAAGGACATACTAAAAAAATTAAATATATTAATAATAGTAACAACGAAAATTTAAACAAATAGATTATTTTTTTGTTTTTGAATAAAATAAATAAAATTAAACTAAATAAAAATAATGTCTAAAGTAATAAAAAATATTTTTTGGTTAATATTGTTTAATTAATTTCCGGCAACAGCCAAAAACTTGTTGCACAAAATTCCACAAGTGTAAGAATTTGTAAAGTTGTAGTATATAAGATTATCGTATCCACATAGATTAATTTAACAACTACCAAATTCATAAAGATTTTATATTATTTAGACTAATGAAAAGTATTGTTGATTCGTGACAACAAAATTGTAAAGATAGCATAAAAATTATAACAAAAGTATATAACAACACAACTTTGAATTAATAGAAATTTAACCTAGGGTCATGATTTCACTTGTAATGTCAATACCTCAAGTCCTAGCTTTATATAAATTCTTATTTAATTTCTCATTTATCAATCCCTCTTTAAATCTATTAGCAAAGTTTCTTCATTCAATGTAATATTCTTCTCTCTAAATTAATTCTTTGATTGATCATACAAAAAATATAATTAAGAGAAAACATAAAGAACCAAGAGGTTGAATGATTGAAAGGTTAGTATCTATGTTTGATCATACAAGAATTCTAATCTCAATTATCCTATAGATCTACCAATTAATTGTAGTTGGTCACTTGATTAAGGCATGCAAAGACTGGCCATCCCAAACATGTAAACAAAACAATAGAATAATTTAATTGAGATAAACAACAAAAATCTAAAATAAAACTAGAATTTAAAACTAAGACATAGTAAAAAGGTATCTTAATCACTAGATTCATCAAAGACCGTAGAAAAGAGCTTAGTTACTCATTGACATATAGAAAATAAAAAAAGTAATAGAAGTGTTCATCAATTAAAGGAAAAAGAAATAAAACCCTCAAAAAGTACGATCTTTTGCTTCAAAATTTGAGACACTTTACTTTGGCCCAAACACTCTTTAGCTTCCAAAATATTTGTTGGTATTTTCTTTCTCTAAGTTCTTCTGCTTCTCCGATTCTGTTTCTACTATCTGTGTAACACCCCAAATTTAATAATAAATTATTTAATTTATCTAATGGGATTTTAAAGAATTAATTTAGTATTGCATGTGTTTACAATATGTGTTGACAAATAATCATGATTGATTTTCTTACATGTGTATTTGCTATAGTGTGATAATTTATCATGTGTTTGACTTAATAATTTATTTAAATTATTGATAGGGATGTTAAGTATATTTATATCTTTTTATTAATTTTAGATTGTTATTATTTTAAAGTGAAATATGTCATCCTTATTACTAACTAGATATTTAATAATTAAACTTATTTATTTTTATTTTAATAAAAGTAAAGTTAATAAAAATGTTTTGAATAATAATAATAATAATAATAATAATAATAATAATAATAATAATAATAATAATAATAATAATA
>NC_021162.2:35673852-35675936 GCF_000331145.2 Cicer arietinum | reverse complement strand
GAAAAAGGTAACATCAACTGATGTAACGTAGCGGTGTAGTGTGGGAGAATAACAACGGTAGCCTTTTTGGGACCGATGATAACCGAGAAAGACACACTTGAGTGACCGAGCTGACAATTTGTCCAAACCGGGGGATAAATTGTGAACAAAACATGTGGACTCAAAGACACGAGGTGGTAGTGGGTGAAGAGGTGTATGGGGAAAGAGGACCGAATGGGGGATACTGCCATCAAGGACAGAAGATGGCATACAGTTAATAAGATAGCACGCCGTTAAGACTGCATCCCCCCAAAAACGGAATGGAACATTGCCATGGAGAAGCAAGGTTCGTGTGGTTTCAATGAGATGCCGATTTTTGCGTTCGGCTACCCCGTTTTGTTGAGGTGTATGAGGACATGAGGTTTGGTGTAAAATACCGTTGGAAGCCATAAAATTTTGAAATTGATGAGACAAATATTCTCGAGCATTATCACTTCTTAAGGTACGAATGGAAACTCCAAATTGGGTTTTAATTTCTTTATAAAATTGCTCAAAGATGGAAAACAATTCAGTTCTATTTTTCATTAAAAATAACCACGTACAACGAGAATAATCATCAATAAAAGTAACAAAATACTTAGACTCTAAAGTAGACACCGTACGAGAGGGACCCCAAACATCAGAGTGAACTAAAACAAAAGGAGATGATACTATTTTATTGACTCGATCGGGAAAGTTACTACGAGTGTGTTTTCCTAACTGACACGACTCACAATGTAAAGTAGATAACTTAGACAAACTAGGCACCAGTTTTTGTAGTTTGGTAAGACTTGGGTGTCCTAGCTGAGCATCGATGCCTTGTGACTCACATCCGACGCCAATCGTCCGTCCCGAATTCCGGTCCTGCAAGGTAACATTATCATTAGTGAACGTAATAATACAGTTATGAGATCGAGTCAATCGACTAACTGAAAGTAAATTAAAGGGGCATCCAGGTACATAGAGAACAAATGCAACTGAGATAGAAAGGAGAATGTGGACAGTGCCAACTCCTTGAGACCGGGTTTGAGTACCATTGGCAGAAGTTATAGTAGGTAAAAAACCAGATGTAGAAAGTGATGTGTAACACCCCGTTTTTCAAAGCGAGGGTATATTTTTTTTTTTTTAAAAGTAATTAAAAACGAACAAAGAAATAAATCAGGAAATGCTTTTGGATAAATAATTGAGTCATTATAATTTACGCTGCGGAAAAGTTTTTCCAATTATAAATCCAAAACATTTACATAACATCAAATGGTACATGGAACCCATCCAAAGATGATGTCAAACTGATAATATTTGTATCAGTACAGTTTTCCAAACTAAAAATACTCCAAACCAAAAAGAAGGACCCCTAGTCCCTATACATCATCCTAATCTGATCATCCTACCAAAAAGCTATACACCCTGAGTAATCTCCACGCGCCCCGTGAGATCCTCCTAACGTAACAGCAGTCAAGCGTTCCCATCTCCATCCCTGTCCGTAGGGTACGAACCAGTAGGGCCGTCCTGACTCTCATCTGAGGGCAAAGCCCAGATTTCCACAATAGTGTAAAGGGTCACCAACCAGAAAATAACAGTTAACACATAGCAATTAAGTTTTTGAATGCTCAAAACAACTTTTCAACTAAGCATGCACCTTAACAGGATTTTCAATATGCGAAAAGTTCATACAGTACATTGCCAATGAAAATGAAGGTAAAATGCAGTTCTCGATCTCCTAATTAACACATAATAAAACAAGACATGGATAGATTCATGAGCAATTAATCATACAACTAAAAATGAGGATTTTCACTAAGCCAATCGATTGGGCAATCGATTGGGGTGAAGATTTTTAATGAAAATAGAATCCTGGGCTGAATCAATCGATTTGGCAATCGATTGACAGGATAACGGAGCCCCTGACTTAATACCAATCGATTTCCAAATCGATTTCCTGAAGGTTTTTAGTGAAATTTTGAACTCTGGCTTGATTCAATCGATTGGGCAATCGATTGACAGGATAGCTGAGCCCCTGACTTAAGGGCCAATCGATTGGGCAATCGATTTCGTAAATGATTTTC
>NC_021162.2:35662107-35665420 GCF_000331145.2 Cicer arietinum | reverse complement strand
TCTGTAACACCCCGTTTTTCAAAGCGAGGGTATATTTTTTTTTAAAAGTAATTAAAAACGAACAAAGAAATAAATCAGGAAATGCTTTTGGATAAATAATTGAGTCATTATAATTTACGCAGCGGAAAAGTTTCTCCAATTATAAATCCAAAACATTTACATAACATCAAATGGTACATGGAACCCATCCAAAGATGATATCAAACTGATAATATTTGTATAAGTACAGTTTTCCAAACTAAAAATACTTCAAACCAAAAAGAAGGACCCCTAGTCCCTATACATCATCCTAATCTGATCATCCTACCAAAAAGCTATACACCCTGAGTAATCTCCACGCGCCCCGTGAGATCCTCCTAACGTAACTGCAGTCAAGCGTTCCCATCTCCATTCCTGTCCGTAGGGTACGAACCGGTAGGGCCGTCCTGACTCTCATCTGAGGGCAAAGCCCAGATTTCCACAATAGTGTAAAGGGTCACCAACCAGAAAATAACAGTTAACACATAGCAATTAAGTTTTTGAATGCTCAAAACAACTTTTTAACTAAGCATGCACCTTAACAGGATTTTCAATATGCGAAAAGTTCATACAGTACATTGCCAATGAAAATGAAGGTAAAATGCAGTTCTCGATCTCCTAATTAACACATAATAAAACAAGACATGGATAGATTCATGAGCAATTAATCATACAACTAAAACTGAGGATTTTCACTGAGCCAATCGATTGGGCAATCGATTGGGGTGAAGATTTTTAATGAAAATAGAATCCTGGGCTGAATCAATCGATTTGGCAATCGATTGACAGGATAACGGAGCCCCTGACTTAATACCAATCGATTTCCAAATCGATTTCCTGAAGGTTTTTAGTGAAATTTTGAACTCTGGCTTGATTCAATCGATTGGGCAATCGATTGACAGGATAGCTGAGCCCCTGACTTAATGGCCAATCGATTGGGCAATCGATTTCGAAAGGGATTTTCAAAAAACTGACTACAAAATCGATTGGCTAATCGATTTTGCTCATTTGGCCAAGCCCCTGACTTCCATCCAATCGATTGGGAAATCGATTTCCCTGTTCATTTTTCCAAAAATTCATGAATTAACCTAAGTCATTCCTAATCAAGTTCACCACTTAACACTTAGCAATTTCTACGCGATTACCACAGCAATTGGGATCTCGATAACCATCATTCTTACACACAATAATCAACACATAACACTTAGCATTTTCAACGCAATTAACACGATAAATCAAATTCAAATCACTCAATCATAAAACTCAATCAAACACGACTCGTGTGCCAAGCACCCTAATGCAATGCGTATATGCCAAAATGCATGGACTCGGAATTCCAACCCAAAACCCTCCTCGAAGGGCCGTAAATCATAATTGTACCGCCTATCGCAGGCCAAAGTACCAATTACCGAGGTGCCACCTATCACGGGTCAGCACGATTTACTAAAATGCGTAAATCATAAACGTACCACCTATCACGGGTCAGTACAGTTTACCGAGGTGTCACCTATCACGGGTCAACACGATTTACTAAAAGAAAAAGCGGGAATCGTAAACGTACCGCCTATCACAGACCAGTACTGTTTACCTAGGTGCCACCTATCACGGGTCAGCATAATTCACCAAAAATGTAAATCGTAAATGTACCACCTATCACGGGTCAGTACAGTTTACCAAGGTGTCACCTATCACGGGTCAACACGATTTACTAAATAGTAACTCGTAAACGTTACCACGAAACATTCATCACTATAAACAAAACCTAACTCTTAGGGTTTTACCCGTAACGCACTAGTTTGGTTTTTCCCCAAATCGATACATTTAACCCTAACAAATTCCTTCCCACACAACCACAGATAAGTCCCTAATGCAAACTAGAAGTTTGGAAGGAGCCCTTACCTCAACGTTAGCTTTAACGCGCGTTTCCGGTACCGCGAGTAATTCCGGTAAATTTTCCGCTCGCAACGCCGCTTCCAAATTAGTTCACTAGCACCGTAGCGTGGTGGTGAGCAACTTTCCCTTCTGTCTCTTCGAGAAATGAGGTTCGGATCTAGAAGAAACGGAGGGGTTTGTGTTTGGATCTCAAAACCGTTTTTCTTCGTTTTCGAATCAAAGAGGAAGAGTGGAGTTGCGAAAACCTTGATCTAACTCTCACCCAACCTTGGGTCACTAGCTTTGAAGAAAAGGAAGCAACGAAAACGAAAAATGGAGAAGGATGGAATTTTGGGTTTTTCTCGCGTGAGGTTCAGAGGAAGGAGATGGAAATTTGGAAATTTCCTTCCTTTCTTTTTCTTTCCTTTGTTTTTCCTTTCTTCCTTTTTCCTTCCTTCCTTTATATACTATTTTCTTTTCCTTTTCCTTCCTTCTAGTTTTCCTTTCTTTTTCCCTCCAAACAAACATATATAAATATAATAAATATAACTTAACAAATATCTCAAAATCTAGATATTTATTAAATTACCGTTTCACCCGAAACGCCTTAAATTAACCGTAAAGTATTTTCCGCAGTTAAATTCAATTTATTTATCGACGAGAAATTCTAATTGGCATCGAAATACCTTTTTGATTATAAAACTCCAAAATATTATTAACTTTGGCTTAAAAGCCTCCGAGCCAAAATCCAAAATATACCAAAAATACATAAAAGGGTACTTTAAAATTATGGGTCTTACATGATGAAAAGAGACCTTTATTACCAGTAACATGATCAGACGCACCAGAATCAAGAACCCAATGGCCGAGAGAAGACGAATGAGAGAGGTAAATAGATGAGTTACCAGTGTGTGCAACCGAAGTAGGAGAATGCTCACATTTTGGACGAGGCTTAGAGCTGGATGGTCCTCCACGAGAACGTTGCTGATTATGTCTCTGAGATGCAAGAGCAACAGTGTCACCCGGAACTGAAGTAATAGGCTGCTCAACTGGATGTTTTGCTGGTACGCGAAGGAGGATCGCTGAAGTATTAGACATATCCGGAACAGTAACAGACCCCAAAATTTGATCACGAGTTGCAGAGTACTCCTGGGGTAGACCATAAAGTGCAAGAAGCATGAAGAAGGTGCTGCGTTGATCCAACTCCTTCTTCTGTTCAACTGGATTACTTGCAGCAAGAGGGAGTAGCTCATTAAAGTCATGAAGTGAACTATGAACGGTGCCAAGATATGCAGAAATAGAACCATCGAGTGACTTCGGAGTAATGATATTCAACAAGCGGTGACACACTCCATAGAGACGTTGTGTGTCGTTAGTATAGAGTGCCTTTGCTTGACTCCAAACCGATTCACACGTGAGATGC
>NC_021162.2:35660520-35661349 GCF_000331145.2 Cicer arietinum | reverse complement strand
GACGGAAGATCGGTTTAACATCTGGATGAAGTGTAGACTTAATGACACTACACAACCGAGCATCAATCTGACTCCATTTGGATGTTTCAGCCACACTCACCTTATCAGGGTTTTGGGTGAGATGATCCTCGTAACCTTGACCACGTAGCCATAGTTTGATGTCGGCAGCCCAACTATCATAATTTGATCCATTCAATTTTTCAACAGAGAGAGGAGAGGTGATGTAGTTGGTGAAGATGCTCTTTGTTTTAGACTGGGACGCCATGGTCAGCACAGATTGTCAGAAAATGCGTCGGAATCGGGAAAACAGGGGCTGTTTGAACTGGAACTCGTATACCCGTAACTCGAAACTGAAAACTGAGGGCAGATATGGAAGCAGGGGGCCGAGGCGAGTGCGGTGGAAGAAGCGGTACGTGAACGGGTGCCGGACGCGCCATCACGCGCAGCGGCAGTGGGCGGCGCATGGATCTCACGCGCAGGAGGTCAGGCGACGCGTGGGGGCGCGTTAGGGAGGTTCTGATGATGCGACTGAAGGGTTTTGGCCGATCTGGGGTGTACGATGCTGCTGAAGTGGTCGTTCGTCGAAAAAACTCATCAAAAACAGTGACGACAGTGATGGCAGCGATGATAGGGCGTGAACGGTTTTGAACTAGATATTTAATAATTAACGATATATCATATATGATATAAAATGTGATGAATTGTAACTATTTGCCTTGCAATTGATGTGATGTGTGTGAATGATCTATTATTATTATTATTATTATTATTATTATTATTATTATTATTATTATTATTATTATTATTATTATTATTATTATTATTATTA
>NC_021162.2:35657231-35659562 GCF_000331145.2 Cicer arietinum | reverse complement strand
TGGAACCGCTTCAAATCTCTTTAAAACTAGTGCATTTTACTTTTTATTTCAATTTGGGTTCAGGGTGTTATATTGGTGGTATCAGAGCAGGTCTGTCCAATCAGATCGTGTGGGTGATGTGTCTATTGTGTTTTTTTGTGTCCTTGTCAAATGTTTTATTTTTTTATTGTTGTTCATTAGGTGTTTATTGAGCTTGTACTATATGTTATGTGATAATTTTGTGAAATTAACTTGAATACGCGCTGAGTGGTGTGACTTTCATTGCATTGTACATTATATCAACTTGACATGTTTCCAATTTGCTTTAATGAAATTTAATCAAACTTAAAAGGGTTAAGATGACTATACAAACCATTGACATAAAATTACAGTTTGTTCTGCATTTGTATAAAAATAGTTGTTATGTATGTGCATGTGTAGTTAAAAATAGTTAGTTTAAAAACTTGCAAGTATAAAAATAATTAAGTTTATAGATCGCAATGTAGTTTAAAGACATGCTGACCTATAAAAAGAGTTTATTTTTGGCATGTTC
The DNA here is from genome assembly GCF_000331145.2 of Cicer arietinum. Taxonomy (NCBI): domain Eukaryota; kingdom Viridiplantae; phylum Streptophyta; class Magnoliopsida; order Fabales; family Fabaceae; genus Cicer; species Cicer arietinum. Next base: position 35,659,030 of record NC_021162.2, on the reverse strand, counting down.
ATACATGTTTAAATTTGTTTCTGGTAACTCTGTTATTTGAATATGTGTGGATAGTTACTCGTTGTTTATATTTTCATTGTGTTACCTGGATGATTCTTTTTATTCTTTTGTACTATTATTATCATTATATTATTTTGATAATCCACAATTGATTCTTGTTCTTAGTTATGTTTATTTATGCTTGTGAAAATTTGAGATTGTCTTTTGTTATTATTATTTGTTTTGTAAAGTTTGTTAGATATATAGGTCAAGTAGGAAAATTCTACTACCGTGAACCACTGCTTAAAAAGTCATTTGAAACTCTAATGATGATGAATTACGCTCTTTGGGAGTATCATTTAACGGCTAAGATGTTGACTTGATTGATGTTTTTTAAGTTTTGAAGGACATACTCATTTTTCCTTGTTTATTTGAGTTGACATTGATCTAATAATTGCCTAGGCCGGAAAATTTGGGAAGAAATTTAAATTATACTTGCCATCATCATTAGTGGTTCAAGTGAATTTTAAACACTTGTCCACAAAGGTGGTCCACCATAGCATTCGCCATGTGAAGTATTTGGACACTAAAAATTCGAAATTTCTAAGAACTTTTTGACTTGAAACGATGTTGTAACGTGCATATATCAAAGAGAAAATTGAATAACTTGTTTGTAGTATATTGAGATAAAGATGAGTATGTTTATGTAATATTATATGGAAGTTTTATGTTTGAGTTTAAAGATTTGTTTGTTTGGATCTAATTTAGTTAGATGATAACTAGTTTGATTGTGTTCATTTTCCACACTTGTGTTGAAATTGTTGAAAATAGTAATTATCGATGCTTCCATGAATGAATAAAACTTCAGTGATCTCAACCTTTTTCTTTGTTGATTTTTTCCTATAGATGTATGTGTATTACTCTCTCTGGACTTATATATAAACAGAAAAGGGAATGTATTTGGTCTTGATTTGAACTAAATACACTTAACTTTCTGCTTACTTTTAAAACGTCTTATTTCTCTTTGTCAAAAATCACACCTCCACCTTTTGATCAAGATTCCGGCCACAACGACCATCACCAATGAAAACTGAGACTATATTTGGACTCCACAAAACACCCTCTTCCATTACCTATGCTTCAAATCGCCAATCGTTATACTTAAAAAAATGGGTTTTCACCCTCGCCGCGGCTGTGTTGCCAAACTCCGGCCAACACGTTCATCGTCTTGAAAAACTGACACCATTTTTGGATTCCTCTCGTCGAAACCTTCAAGAAGCACTACTCATTTACGTGTTTCGGTGAAGTTGATGTCGGACCCTGTCGGCGCCCCAGTACGTCGGTGAGACCTTTTCTAATAACATGTTTCACGACGTTTTGAATATGTTTCTTCGCCTAATATTTTTATTAATTATATAATGCTGATTTTTATGCCTCGGGAAAATTATCAGCCATGTTTCTGATGAAAAATAATGACCTCTATTGTCTAAAAAGGTATATGACAGTTTTTAAAAAATGCAACAAGATTGATAATCAATTTAACAAAAGAACACTTTTATTAAACTAATGATCAATCACGGTCCCAAGGAATTGTTTCTAAGCGAAGGTTCACACTTACATGTATTGACTAATTACTAGTCCAGCATATACAATAATTGTTCTACAAATTAATCAAGATACAAGCATGCCAATTTAACCATTCAAGCGATATCAATGAAAACAGAATACGTCTATAGCATGCAATCAAGATTAATCATACAATCATACAATGATACAATGAAAGATGGAAATAAAGAGTAAGGGATAGAGAGTAGTGCACC
>NC_021162.2:35656267-35656950 GCF_000331145.2 Cicer arietinum | reverse complement strand
GTTGTTTGCCCATTTGAGTGTTTGTGAGATCTTTCTCTTTTTCTCTCAAGAAGTCTTTTTCAGCTTTCTATTGATTATGAATAATCGTTGGTTCTGGGTCTGAAAAAGCAATATCAAAGGTTATTCAAAATGTTATGAAAGTTATTCAAAATGTTATCAAAGTTCTTAGAGAAAGTGATTGAAAATCGTTTATATAGTTTCTGAAAAGCAACATATAAATCGATTTCCCAATCGATTCATTAATGTAATAAAACAGGCTCAATCGATTTCCCAATCGATTATCGCAAGTCTTGTTTTTCTTGAATCTTGAAACTACATAAACTAATCGATTACCTAATCGATTATTTTAATACACTTTTTAGAAAATCTTGTGTAGTTTATATTTGAATCGATTGCATAATCGATGTCAGGTGTTTTGTTCCAACAACGAGATCAAAACAATCGATTACTCAATCGATTCATTAAGTCACATATTCGATTCATTAATACACATAATCGATTTGGCCATATACTAAGTGTTCCCTGTAACTTAAATTTTTGTTCCAATCGATTTGCCAATCGATTTGGTTTAATACAGGGATTTAGCTTATTTCAAGTAAATCAATGTGCCAATCGATTAAGTGTTATGTTTCTGAAAAAAGTGATTTTACTAGTTGGTTCATTTCAATCGATTGCCTAATCGA
>NC_021162.2:35654807-35656180 GCF_000331145.2 Cicer arietinum | reverse complement strand
CTGATTTACGAAATCGATTTGCCAATCGCTTAGCTTATTAAATGGCTTGGCCCTGTGACTTGCACAATCGATTTGTCAATCGATTTATCCAATCAACTTTAGTCTTTGTGATTTGAACAATCGATGTGCCAATCGATTAGCTTGCTAAAATGCTTGCCTCTGACTTGCACAATTTTTATCAATGATTGTGCCAGTCGATTGCCTAATCAATTGTTTAATCACAGACTACACATTTTCATACAACCCTTTTACAGAATCGATTTCCGAATCGATTTGCTCAGTAAATTTTCCAACTTTTGTTGATTCCTTGAGTTCCAGGTGATTGTCTCAAGTTTGTAGGGTTGAGTTGTTGTTCCTGAAATCTTACTCAGTTAAAATGTTAGATTTATCACATGATGTATGAACATTGAATGTTTGTTAATTATGTCAAAATTAGGATTAAGGGGACTTAAGTCCAACAATCTCCCCCTTTTTGCATAAGTGACAAGCATACAATTTTAACTTGAGTTTAACATTTCAAGGTATAACATTAAAAACAAGCTCCCCCTAAATTTAAGCAGTCATGATCCATTTAAGCAACACAACAACATATTATATTAACATAGCATGCTGTTTTACCATTTGTTATCAGGGTTAGAGCTTAACAACAAAAAAAATTTAGCACAACTACACGCCGTATCAGTGTTATCATGATCAAATTTATCATGCATTAGCAGTACTATTTAAACTGTGGCAACTGCACATGTTTATCAGTTTCATAGCAATATAGGTACCAGTAATAGAGCATATTATCAGAGCATAAGTACCAATACTATTTACTAATATAGGTACCAGTATAAGTACCAATGCTATCAGAGCATTAGCAGTACTATTTAAACTGTGGCAACTGCACATGTTTATCAGTTTCATAGCAATATAGGTACCAGTAATAGAGCATATTATCAGAGCATAAGTACCAATACTATTTACTAATATAGGTACCAGTATAAGTACTAATGCTATCAGAGCATTAGCAGTACTATTTAAACTGTGGCAACTGCACATGTTTATCAGTTTCATAGCAATATAGGTACCAGTAATAGAGCATATTTCTCCCCCTATGTCAGTAAACATAAGCACTGGTGATAATTATGGTGTCAGAGCATACAAATATCAGGGTATCAGAGCAAAAACACATGCAGATTAAACAGATTATGGCAATATAGATCAGAGAACAATTGAATAAACGCGCTCATTTGTCATATATTGAAGAAAATAGTACAACAATAACAAGACATTACATCACAACAAAGAACCTAAAAACCTAATCACCTAAACTAGGCTGTTCCTCACTATTAGCTAAGGGAGAGGTAGAGACCGCTGTATTACCCTCA
>NC_021162.2:35652472-35653362 GCF_000331145.2 Cicer arietinum | reverse complement strand
CTTTCGTTTCTTTGATTTTCCTTGATCAACAGCAGCAGCTTTGCCTTTGTCTTTGGCAAGTATTTTGTGAGTAGGAATTGGAACCCGTTTTGAAATTGTTGGTGGGGGAGAAGGGGTTCGCCCACTAGAAGATGAAGATGGTGATGGAGTTCTGGGCTGGGTTTGTTTAACACGAGCCATTGTAGTAGAGATTATGTGTTTGAATGCAGAGATATATCAAGGATGGTTGGGAAAAACAAGAGTACTGAGAAATATCAGAGAGATTAGAGAAAATCTGAAAAAAAAAGTGAGAAGAAATCGATTGGTAACTGTTCCTTTTAAACCTTCAGACGCGACAATCGATGTCCAAATCAATTATGTTACCGTTGTTAGGGAAGCACAATCGATTTAGTAGTAATTGCATCTAACAGCTAGTAAAAGTAATTCACAACGGTTATAACGTGAATCGATTCCCAAATCGATTTCCTTTATTTACTCAATCGATGTCCAAATCGATTTCTTTAAAGTGGAGAATTTGAAATATTGAACTAGTCGATTTCCAAGTCGACGCTCGGGCTAGAGTCTAGAAAACGTTCCCAATTTTGAAGTCTGGGCCAACGCAATCGATTTTGCAATCGATTCTTTAAACTATATACCAAGCTGACAATCGATTACCCAATCGATTGGAATGGGAAGAGTTCAAGCACCAGAAACTTCCTGTGATTTGGTACAAAGATCAGATCTCACTAGGATCTAAGATCCCTAGTTTCATCCTAATATGAAGGAAGCTTTCTCTGGGCAAAGCTTTGGTAAAGATGTCAGCCAGCTGATCAGCTGTATTGACATATTCAAGCTTAATGATCCCATTTTGAAATTGGTCCCTTAGAAAGTGTTGCCTTATCTCTATGTGC
>NC_021162.2:35651200-35652327 GCF_000331145.2 Cicer arietinum | reverse complement strand
TTGACATATTCAAGCTTAATGATCCCATTTTGAAATTGGTCCCTTATAAAGTGATGCCTTATCTCTATGTGCTTGGTCCTAGAATGCATCACTAGATTCTTAGTAATGCTTATTGCACTTGTGTTATCACACAAGATAGGTACAGTCCCTAAATCGACACCAAAATCAGATAGGTGTTGTTTCATCCAAAGGATCTGTGCACAGCAGCTTCCAGCTGCAATGTATTCAGCTTCAGCTGTTGATAGTGCAATGCTGGTTTGTTACTTGCTAAACCAAGACACAAGGGAGTTTCCTAGTAAGTGACAAGTACGAGAAGTACTTTTCCTATCTAGTTTGTATCCGGCAAAATCTGAATCTGAATATCCAACTAAAGTGCAGGTTGATCCCTTAGGATACCACAAGCCTAGACTCTTAATCCCTACTAGATATCTGAATATCCTCTTTACTGCACTAAGGTGAGACTCTTTTGGATTGGATTGGTATCTTGCACACATGCAGACACTGAACATGATGTCAGGCCTGCTTGCTGTAAGATATAGCAAGGATCCTATCATTCCCCTAAACCTTGTAACATCTACAGGTTTACCTTTCTCATCTCTATCTAAGTGATTTCCTTGACTCATGGGAGTATCAATGGACTTAAAGTTATCAAAACTGAATTTCTTTATCAAATCTTTAGAACATTTAGTTTGACTAATGAAAATGCCTTGCTTGCTTTGGTTAATTTGAAATCCCAAGAAGTAAGATAGTTCACCCATCATTGACATTTCAAATTTACCTTTCATTAAGTTTTCAAAATCTTTGCACAACTTATTGTTTGTAGATCCAAATATTATGTCGTCAACATACACTTGGACCAGCAAGATATCATTTCCATTTGTCTTTATGAAAAGTGTCTTGTCAACATTTCCTCTTAAAAAATTTTGTTGAATGAGGAAATTGCTGAGCTTCTCATACCAAGCTCTTGGAGCTTGTTTCAACCCATAGAGGGCTTTTGATAGCTTGTAGACATGATTAGGAAAATCAGGACTTTCAAAACCAGGTGTTTGGCTAACAAAAACTTCGTCTTGGAGATCACCATTGAGAAAGACACTTTTCACATCCATTTGATAAAGTTTAAAGTCCAT
>NC_021162.2:35648393-35650501 GCF_000331145.2 Cicer arietinum | reverse complement strand
CAACTTCATCCAAAGAGTCATCAACCATAGGAGGAGTGTTGTTCAAGTTTTCTGCAAATAATTCATCAAACTTTACATGAACTGACTCTTCTATGGTTTTTGTTCTTTTGTTGTAGATTCTATAGGCCTTACTGGTTTGAGAGTATCCTAGAAAAATACCTTCATCTGCCTTAGGGTCAAACTTTCCTAGATGTTCTTTGCCATTGTTTAAAACAAAGCACTTACAACCAAAGACTCTAAAGTAGGAAATGTTTGGTTTTCTACCCTTGTACAACTCATAGGGAGTTTTTCTAAGCAGGGGCCTAATGAGAACTCTATTGACAACATGTGTGGCTGTACTAATTGCATCTGCCCAAAAATACTTAGGAAGGTTCGAGTCTTTAATCATAGTCCTAGCTAATTCCTCTAAAGACCTATTCTTCCTTTCTACAACTCCATTTTGCTTTGGAGTTCTAGGGGCTGAGTACATGTGTTGTATTCCATTTTGTTCACAATAGGTTTGAAAGGAATCATTTTGGAATTCACCTCCATGATCACTTTTGATGGATATAATTTTCTGGTTATTCTCATTTTGAACCAAAGTAGCAAATTTCTTAAAAGTTGAGAATGCCTCACTCTTGTGAGTCAGAAAATATGTCCAAGTAAACCTAGAGTAATCATCTACCAACACATATCCATACAGGTTTCCTCCAAAGCTCTTCACTTGAGTGAGAAGGACCAAAAAGGTCCATATGTATTAACTGTAAAACCTTATTGGTTTCGACCATATCTATTGGGGGAAAAGAAGTTTTAACTAGCTTACTTTTCTCACAGGAGTCACAAAGCCTATCCTTAGTAAATTTCCTGTTAGGGAGTCCTATAACTAACTGTTTACTAACCAGTCTATTAAGATGATCTATATGAATATGTGTTATACATTTATGCCATAACCAAGTCTCATCTGAATTAGATAACAAACAGTAGATAGTACTAGGCAAAGAATTAAAATCTAACATATAAATGTTATTAATTCTATCACCAACTAACTTTATACCTTTGTCATCTTTATGCTCAATTATACAAGATTGTGATGAAAAACTTACTTGGAACCCTTTATCACATAGTTGACTTATACTTAGCAGATTGTGTTTTAGCCCTTCTACGTACAAGACATTTTTGATTACTGCAATTGGCTCATTGCCTATGTCACCAACACCACTTATCTTTCCTTTATTATTGTCACCATATTTGACAAATCCTCCTTCCTTTAATGTTAGAGACAAGAACTTAGACTTGTCTCCTGTCATGTGCTTTGAGCATCCGCTATCTAGGTACCAAGAATACCTATTGGATGTCAAGCACACCTGCACCACACAATCAAAATTTGATTTTAGGTACCCAATTTAAATTGGGTCCTGGGAGGTTAGTTTCAAACATTTGTGTCTTTGCTATCCAAATCTGTTTCCATCCTCTGTTGGCTAGTTTGTTTTGTTTACAATTAGAAACAAAATGTCCCTTTCTGCAACAAAAGTGACATGAACCAGCAAAGGATGAATGTTAATTTGATTTAGTAAAGATGTTATACATATTCCTTGAACTAACATATTTCTGACTATGTTTGACATTCCTGTTTTGCATATAACCAATACCACATCTAGTGTTATTCCTTTTAACATGCATATTTGGTTTATATCCAAGACCAGATTTTTCATTAACATGTCTCTGGTTGCTAATTATGACATTCAGTTTATCTTTACTACTAGTGAACTTCAATAAATCAGACTTTAATGATGCAACATTTTTTTCAAGTTCAATGCATCTTGCAGATTTGTCATGTGAATCCTTTTTCAGTTGTTTATACAAGTCCTCAATTTCCTTATGATCATTTTTCATTTGTTCACAAATCATACATTGTTGTTCAAGCATTTTCTTTGTACTCATTAATTGTTTAATAGAATTCACATACTCATCATGCAGTTCATTAAATGCTTCATGTAGTTCATCATAAGAGGGATTCGATTGAGAACTTACCTCACTTTCAGATTCTGAATCTGTGTTTGCCATAAGACATAGATTTGCTTCTTCTTCTTCTGAAGAGGCAGAGGATTCTTCGTTGTCATTCCATGCAA
>NC_021162.2:35646490-35648280 GCF_000331145.2 Cicer arietinum | reverse complement strand
GTGATTGTCTTGCTGTCACTAGTCTTAGAACTTGATGGCTTTCTGAACTTGTTGTCTTTCTTTTTCAGAAATTTTTTAAACTTTTTGACAAGTAAACCAATCCCAGGCTCTTCGTCAGTCTCACTGTTTGACTCATCTGAGCAGCTTTCTTGTTCAGACTTTGATTGGTGCGTTTGGGCTTTCAAAGACAGTCCTTTTCTTTTCCTGTTATATTGTTCTGACTCATCTAATCTGTGCAATTCCATCTCATGCTCCCTGAGCTTTCCAAACAATGTTGCAATAGTCATGTTTGCAAGATCCTTTGATTCAGCAATGGCAGTTATCTTGGGCTGCCATTCTCTTGTCAAACACCTCATTACTTTTCCTATTTGTTGGTCATTGTCCATAACTTTTCCTAGAGCATGTAGATTGTTGATGATGTGAGTGAACCTTGTTTACAGGTCATTAATGGACTCATCTTTCTTCATGATGAATAGTTCGTACTCATGCATGAGAGTATTTGTTCTGGCCCTTTTCACATCAGTAGTTCCTTCATGTGTTTGTTGAAGAGTGTCCCACATCTCTTTGGCAGTCTTGCAGTTTGAGACCCTGAAAAATTCATCAGCTGATAATGCAAAGGTTAATATGTTCTTAGCCTTAGCATTATATCCTACTTTCTTCTTATCATCCTCAAACCAGTCAGATCTGGGTTTAGGGATTAGTGAATCACAAGTCCCAGCTATTGTAGGTATGAAGGGTCCATTTTCTACAACATCTAGAATATCAATACCACTAGCTTCTAGAAATATTAACATCCTATGTTTCCAATACATGTATGCGGCCCCATTGAAAGCAGGGGGCCTAGCAAGGGAAGCACTTTCTCCTAGAAATTCAACTGAGGCTATGTTCTTTTATGAGAATTACTCTAAAAAAGGTAGGCTCTGATACCAATTGATGAAAAATAATGACCTCTATTGTCTAAAAAGGTATATGACAGTTTTTAAAAAATGCAACAAGATTGATAATCAATTTAACAAAAGAACACTTTTATTAAACTAATGATCAATCACGGTCCCAAGGAATTGTTTCTAAGCGAAGGTTCACACTTACATGTATTGACTAATTACTAGTCCAGCATATACAGTAATTGTTCTACAAATTAATCAAGATACAAGCATGCCAATTTAACCATTCAAGCGATATCAATGAAAACAAAATACGTCTATAGCATGCAATCAAGATTAATCATACAATTATATAATGATACAATGCAAGATGGAAATAAAGAGTAAGGGATAGAGAGTAGTGCACCGCGATTTTATACTGGTTCAGCCGTCTATCTGACGGCCTACGTCCAGTCCCAAAATTAAACGATTTCGGCCTTTTCAATAGAATCTTCTAGAGTGTTTTACAGATGTTCCAGCTCTCCCGGCCTATCAATCTTAAAACTCTCTCTCTATTCTATTTCGCAACCACTGTATCCCAGAGTTTCTCTACAAACTCTTCCAAGATCACAGTAAAGCTTCTTCTTGATGAGCCCTCTCAACAATGAAGATAACTACCAGTTTCACTGTTGGATTTTTCTCAGTTCTTTCTTTACAAAATCTTTGTTACATAAAATATAAAAGATATACAGAATTTTTCTCAATCACTAGCAACGAATCTCACACAAGAAGTTGTTTGCCCATTTGAGTGTTTGTGAGATCTTTCTCTTTTTCTCTCAAGAAGTCTTTTTCAGCTTTCTATTGATTATGAAGAATCATTGGTTCTGGGTCTGAAAAAGCAATATCAAAGGTTATTCAAAATGTTAT
>NC_021162.2:35644772-35646185 GCF_000331145.2 Cicer arietinum | reverse complement strand
CATTAATACACATAATCGATTTGGCCATATACTAAGTGTTCCCTGTAACTTAAATTTTTGTTCCAATCGATTTGCCAATCGATTTGGTTTAATACAGGGATTTAGCTTATTTCAAGTAAATCAATGTGCCAATCGATTAAGTGTTATGTTTCTGAAAAAAGTGATTTTACTAGTTGGTTCATTTCAATCGATTGCCTAATCGATTGATACCAAAATTGTTACAATTGAATTTTTCACAATGGATTGTTCAATTGATTGTGTTTGTCATGGACCATGTTCCTTATGAAATCTTATTTATGAAATCGATTTGCCAATCGCTTAGCTTATTAAATGGCTTGGCCCTGTGACTTGCACAATCGATTTGTCAATCGATTTATCCAATCAGCTTTAGTCTTTGTGATTTGAACAATCGATGTGCCAATCGATTAGCTTGCTAAAAGGTAATCGATTGTTTAATCACAGACTACACACTTTCATACAACCCTTTTACAGAATCCATTGCCTAATCGATTTGCTCAGTAAACTTTCCAACTTTTGTTGATTCCTTGAGTTCCAGGCGATTGTCTCAAGTATGTAGGGTTGAGTTGTTGTGCCTGAAATCTTACTCAGTTAAAATGTTAGATTTATCACATGATGTATGAACATTGTATGTTTGTTAATTATGTCAAAATTAGGATTAAGGGGACTTAAGTCCAACAGTTTCATTGACTCTGCAAATTCTGCCTCGGGAAAATTATCAGCCACGTTTCATTGACTCTGCAAATTCGTCGATGCTTTTGGACTCGTTTGGACGTGTTGTCGACATCTCATGGTTGCTGAAAATCATTATGGTCCTTATATCTTATGAAAGCGTCAAATTGAGGTATGGGGTGAGAGTGAGTTCGAATGCATGAGTATAAATTAAGTGAGATGAACGGGAATACCGTATTTCCCACAATTCGTTCGAGGCTCGCTACGTATGGCAGAAGCCCTTTGAGTAATAATTGACTAATGAGCAAACTTGAATTTTGTGAGGTTAAAATATGAATTAGAAACTTTTATAGGATGTTGTTTGATTTGATTTTTGAAGATCGTGTGATAGTTGAATTATTGTAGAATTGTGTATTTGATTCATTCTGTGTTTTGTTTATATCTATCCTTGATACTGATATATGATATAAAATGTGATGAATTGTAATTATTTGTCTTGCAATTGATGTGATGTGTGTGAACGATATAGTATTACATTTATTATATGTGAGTGAAGACCCTTTATTGTTTGAGATGACGTATTATGATGATAAAATCTGAATGTAATGTATGACTATGGAAATCTGCAATGACGATGTGTACTCCTTGACTTGTGATATTACCACCTTGATGAATATCATGAAATGCGTATTGTGTTTAATTGAATGCCAATGATGGTTCTCT
>NC_021162.2:35643195-35644650 GCF_000331145.2 Cicer arietinum | reverse complement strand
ATGAGTCTGATCGTGGCGGTCTGCTGTTGAGCCTTAGGGCAAGATTGTTAGACCTTGGAGGTATTCAGGTGGGGAATTCCTAAGTGACTTAGAGGTAGCACTCCAAATGTCGGGAGCTAGCATGCAACACACGTTTACCTCGACTGTCGCGTATATGTGTCTCGGGTTGAGTTGAAGGGATCTATGAGGACAGGGCCAATTTGAATTGTCCGTCCACTTGCGTGGTGGCATAGTATCACGCCTCCTAACCAAGTACTTCAGAGTTAGAATGGTATCAATGAAAGAGGAGGAGTCTAGAGTATAAGAGCATGCATAACATTACTTGAATTGTGTATTTACTTACTTGATGTTATGGATTGTATCAATGTTTTACCTTGATTATTCTTGTTGGTTGTGATTTGATATGATACGGCGTTTAATATTTTTTTTACCTTGCGAGAGCGCAGTTATTTCAGGTTATCGATTGGGGATCCACGCTCTGAATAGGTGATATTGGGTGGGAGTAATTTTTCGTATTTTGTTGAGTTATGAACAATTTAGATTTTTGTAAATTTGATTGATCAATTGTGTTATTTTATCGGTTATTCAGAGGTAGAAATTAATTGTCTCTAAGTTTAGAACTTGCTTTTATATCAAAAGTATTTATTTAATGAACATCAACTATATTCAATATTAAGAATTTTTTTTCTTGAAAATTTTTATGCAAGCATTTTGTGTAAGCGTGAATGTGACGTCTTGAACCTTAAAGTATTTTAAAATATATATATATATATACTCTATTTTGGAACCGCTGCAAATCTCTTTAAAACTAGTGCATTTTACTTTTTATTTCAATTTGGGTTTAGGGTGTTATAATCTGGCTCTTCATTTTTCTGTTTCTCATTTATACTATTTATAATAACAAGAACATCATAATTTTTTGCAACAACTTTCCTGGCAACAACCTTCCCCCTTTCTTTAGCAATATTTTGTTATCATAAAATTCAACATTTGAAGTGTGCAACAAACCTTCTTCTTGTACTCATTAATTGAAATATTAAACTTGATAAGTTTTTTGCACTAAAAACTTAGTAGATTTGACCAATTTGACTTATTTTATTATCTCATGATCATAATGCAAATATAAAAAATAAATGGATAATGCCCTTTTAAAATTCTATAAAAATAAGTTTATCATCTCATTTTTTCCTTGTGTTGTGATCCTTGTTGATAGTGGAGAGGAATTGAGTAATAAAGTGGATGAATTTGACTGAATTTGTTGGTGATGTGAGAAGAATGAGAAGAAAGTGAGTGATGTCGGTGTGTTTGACATTGTGAGGTTTGGGAGATAAAGGAAAGTGAATTTTTTTTTCTTCATCTAACTCTTGTGTTTTACAACTACCACTAGTTCTCATTTTGTTGTAGTAATAATAATAATAATAATAATAATAATAATAATAATAATAATAATAATAA
>NC_021162.2:35621112-35642236 GCF_000331145.2 Cicer arietinum | reverse complement strand
TAATAATAATAATAATAATAATAATAATAATAATAATAATAATAATAATAATAATAATAATAATAATAATAATAATAATAATAATAATAATAAAAATAATAATAGTGGTGGGATGTGGTCTGTTTTCAAGATAGAGAAGACAACAAGAAAGGAAAAATGGTAGAGAATAAAGTTATGAAAAAATAGATAGAGAAAATGAGAGGGAATGTAAAGAAATTGAAAGAAGAGTGAGAAGAGAGGAGAGAACCGAAAGAGAGATTGGTTCTAGTTTTGAAATATTTTAGGGGATCCATAAAATTCAAGAGAAGTATAGAATGATTGAAAAAAATGTTAAAAAAGAATGGCATACTACGTCACCAATACCTTCTTATAAGTTGGTTTGTTTGGTCAAGTATTGTGATTCTTACAATATTATTCAATTTCCTAATATTATTTCTTTATATCATGAAGGGAACAAAGTGAGTGAAACATAATATTTTTTTACTAGCAGAAAGCCATTGTGAACTTGGGAAAAATGATTGTACAAGAAACTCTTGAGGTGGTAAAGAACAAAATTTATTCCAATCAAAATGACAAGTTCTATCAAGTGAAAGTTACATGTGAAGGGGGAATGATGAGAACCTAGGAGAGGCACTTTACACCGAATATTCAAGTGTTGAAATTTAATTTTAAGAATAAAGAAAGAGACTTGGGAGAATGTGATGATGCATATTTACTTTATTTTATATGGTTTAAGTTGTATGTTTTAATTAGGCCCAACACGATAGTTTCCTTTTTGTAAGTGTTTTGTTTAAATGTGGATCATGGGTTGCTCATGATATGCACTTCTTAGCCTTGTTGAACTTAATTAGGACCAAAGGATTTAACAGTGTCAATAAGTTCTTCTGATACATCCTATATGTTGCTATGTATCTCAATGGAAAATTGATGTATGATAAAGGACATGATCATCACCGTTGATCGATTAGGTGGATCTAATGTATAGTTTCCAACCTCACTAGGAGAAAATACATAGGTTGGATTTTCCAGTGATGGTTGAGGGTCATTAGGCCTTTGGGAGTCTGAATTATTTGATGCTGAAGCTCATGATTGATGCACGCTCTTGTCAGAATACAAGTGCATACACCGATTGTAGTCGTGACCTGGTGAACTAGACTTTTCAGCAATGTCTACCAAAGTATCCCACCATGCCTACCAATTTTTTTGCCGAAATTGAAAGTTAGTCAAGTGATTGACTAATAGCTCTCAAATAATGATTCTATTTTTTCCAAATGATTACTCCAAGGCCAGAAAATTAACTATATGCCGTTGGTTTCTTATCTCCTCCAAAGAGGATTAAGTAAGGAATTGGAATTTTATGAGCTACTAAACTAATGAATACATAAATAAGAAAGATAGAAAGGATAAATTGCGAGAAAATGTAATTTTGATTGATTGTGTGTCTTTACAATGAATTATACAACAAGTATTTATAGATAAAGTTAGTCTTACCAACCAATGCATCGTGGGATACAAAATCTAACCCATGACTTGCCTCTATAAGCTAATCTCATAGATATTGCATGTTTTTTTTTCTTCCTGTTTTAGGGTGTGTGTGGTACCCCATATTTGACATTAATTTCCTTCCATTTTATAGCTTTACAATTTCCTCAATCCACACACATTTTTCCACTCACTTTTAGCCTCTATGAAAATAGTCGCTTCAATCAGGGGTGGCTAAAATCAAGGGACACGAGTCTTTACAATTAAATTATCCATTTCTATGTGCTTTTGATGACATCAAACAATCTAACGACCCTTTTGGGTCTTTTTGGACTTGAGAACGATTGAACTAACATATTCGATTGTTCTTAGTTCGTCTGTCTTATATTCCACTAATTGAGTATCAGATAAATCTTGTACGACTATTTGTCGCTCTCGTCTAACAGCTTAAAATATTTTGAGTATCAACAACTATTAGAAACATTGGTTACACTCATAAAGAATTAACCTAGTAAAATTCTTTTAATTTTTTTTGCAAGATTGTTCATAGATTTTACGATCCTCCCACTTGTGTTTGTAATTCCCTCCTAGTATTTTCCAATTCCCTTTGCACTAATTGAAAATACACAGAAATCATATGAAACCAACTTTTTGACTCCCTCTATTCTCTCCCAAACCACGAATACCACCACCTACAAATCACCTTTTAACGTTGTCTTTCTCAAATTCATATAATTGATTCACGTCATCTTCTTCAACACTCTCTCCAGAAGATAAAATTTCCCATTGTCTCCTTGCTACACTGGATCACTCCCTTATTTTCCACTTAGCAACAACCATTTTCCTTAAACAACGTATTTTGTGGCAGAAACATTCTTCTTCGATGCAATAAACACTCTTTTTCAAAGGAGGATTTGTTCTTGCTTGAGGTACACTTTTTCTTCCTCATTTGATTTCAAAAATAATTAAAATTTGAGCATGGATTATTGTAAATTTTTTTAGGCAAATATATGATTGATCCCTGTAATTATGCATTTTTTTTATTTGATTTTGGTCCTTGCAAATTTATTTTTGTTTACTTTTATCATTGTTCTTTTGTTTTAGTCCATGTAAAATTGGTTTTTATTAGAATTTATCTTTGCAATATATATTATTTGATTTTAGTCCCTCGATTATTAGAGATATGAGGAATTGTAAGGACCAATATCGATAAAAATTAGCAAGCTAAAACAAAAGAACATGGACCAAAAACCAAAGACAAATATTTACAAGGACAAAAACTAAACAAAAACATACAATGACTAAAACAAAAAAGAAACACGTATTTGCATGGACTAATCAAATTTTTAAGCCATATTTTTATTATTTTCATAAAATAATTAGAACATTTAGTTGTGACTTTTATCAAAAGAATTGTATAATATTTTTTAATATATGAAATTGTTCGAACGAACTTTATTTTTCATTATTTTCACATCTTGTTAAAAAATGGCATGAAATTATTTTTCTTGCGAAATAATTTAAAAATAATCATATGTATTCCGTCATACAATTTCACACTTGTTATGTAAATACAAACAGAGGTGAATGACAACCCAATTTACACCCTTAAAATCATTAAATAATTAATATTCTCTTTTTTCAATTAAAATCATAAATAAAAAAAATGAAACTTTACATGTGTAAAAAAAAATCTCGTACAATATTCATTTACTTTCATTGACAATTCTATATAGAGAAAAGACATTACAAACAAATAAATATAACAATAGATAATTAAACATCTAGTCTCAAAGCCTACAAATAATTCACAAATTTCCTTAAATTAAATAAATATTATGTATTGGTTAAAATATTATATTATGTAGTCTGATATTGATATTTGGTCTTCTTTTATAAAATAAATACTTGATAAAAAAACTACATAATTAATAAATATTAAAAATGATCACATGTCATTAAAACAAATTTTCATTAATTTTTTTGAACATTGATAAAATCAAGGAAACCTCCCAACTACATAAAATGCATCAAAACATCGGCTGCTCCACAATACAATGAATAATGATGTGAAGCGCAACAAGTAATGCGCAAAAGATAAGCTCTGGGAAGAGCATCAGAGTTTTGAACACTTGTTCTCATTTGATAAATATTAGGACAATCTATAGATGTAGGTCATGTACAATTATCCCAGATAATTCCTCTTTGAATATTGACTAACGGTCTGAATGTTAGAATTTCTATTAAAGATAAACAAAATTCTATAACTACAACAGAAGCAAAAATAGTAAAGTGTTTACCTCCAACCATTGCTAATTTCTTGCTTGGACATGTACCTCTATTTTATGGTGTAATTTTTTTGAGTGAGATATTTGACTTAGGGAACTAGAACACGAGAATTTCCCCTATTTATAGAATTTGTGCATCACAAATGTTACATGCAACTGCTCTATGGAAGTTACTAAAATAATGAAAGAGGGAATGGGATACCAAAAACTGCATAGCAACTGTTGTGTGCAGATGCAACTATGGAAAACTAATATTCTCTCACTTGGTCTATACATTCTATCGCTCAAAATAATAAGAAACAAATCACATGGATCATAGAGATAGGTCTTCTATAATTAAGTGTTTTCTTCTATGTATGACAATAGACTATGCTCTAAACCAAACATAAAGCTTAATGAATGAACTTATAACATCTATGTTTATTCAAGTTTTAAACTTAAAAGATATTTCTCAATAAACATATGTACAACCAAAGTAAATCAAAACATGAGAATTATACATAGAATTTCATCAACTAAAATTGTTCGTGCAACGAAAAATCAGATATAGAACCAAGTCTCATCCTATTTATATGATCCTAAATTTTTGAATGTGGCATGTCTTTAGTCAAAGAATCAACAATCATCAATTCAATGCTAATATAGTCAATAAAAATTGTTTGATCTTTAACACACATTCTCTTATGGCCAAGTACATAATGTCGATATGTTTGCTTCAACTTTTACTTTTGTTATTCTTAGCCATAAGCACTGTAGCTTACTTGTCATAATACATCTTCATTGGTCTTGAAATTAAATCCATAATTTTCATCCCATAAATGAAACTCTTTATTCATACACCATATGATGTAGCCTCAAAACAAGTTATGAACTCAACTTCCATTGTGGAAGTAGCGATCATGGTTGTCTTTGCACTTTTCTAAGAAATAACTATCCTAGCTAACATGAAAATGCATCTGGATGTTGATTTTCTTGAATCAATGCAACCAACGAAATTTGAATCAGAGTAACCATTGACCTCCAAATTTTTAGTTCATCTATACATAAGCATGTAATCTTTGGTTCCTTGAAGGTACCTCATCACTTTGTTTGTAGCTTTTTAGTGTTCCATACCTTGATTACTCTAATATCTGCCTAACATCCCAATTGTTGATGCAATGTCTAGCCTCATGCATACATGGACATACATTAGGCTTCCAACAACAAAATCATATGTAATATGAAGCATTGGTGAACAATATTTCATCTAAATCTTTCTAAGACCTTATTGATTTACGCTTCTTGTGACAAGCCCATAATTCTACAAACTCTAACTCTTTGAATCTTAATGCCAATGACATATGATGTGTCACTCATATCCTTCATATCAAAACTCTTAGAGAGAAATTATTTCACTTCATATTGCAAACTAACATTGGTACCAAGTAAAATGTCACCCATATACAAAACAAGGAAATTAGTTTACTACCACTAACCTTCTAGTATATACATTGTGAAGTAACAATGTCAATTATAAGGAAATGGGGTTTGAATTATAATTTCCCCTTTTTAAAAATTCTTGTTAAAAACTAAAATGTTTAACTCAAGATTGATCTTGGTTACAAACGAAGAATGTTCTTGTTTAGTGAAAAACAATAATATAAACTTATCTATATGAAAACTAATTAGAAGATAAAAAGTAAATATAGATAAGAGAAGATATATCACACAATGATATATCCTGATTTACCCAACACGAGTTACGTCCAGTCCTCACAATTGTGATCGTTCTTGGTTTTCACACAGCTTTTACAGATCAATCTTGATCTGTTACAAAGTAGTACTTTTCTACCTAGAAATGATTTTCACATTTTACCTTACACTATTTCAGAAATGATTTTTACAAACTACTCAAGGTATGTCAATAATATAGCCTTGAGTGGCAAAGTAATGATTTTGAGATTGTTAGAATTTGAGTATGCTCAACTTCTAGATTTTAGAACTCAGTAATGATTGAGAAGTTCAAGAGAACTAAGAACAAAACTGCAACTTAGAAATGATTGAGAAGTTCAAGAGAATTCAGGTATGATTGAATGAGTGATGTATTGCTTTGCACTTGAAGCTGTTATCTATTCTTCATCTTGAGGCTTTATTTATAGGCTTCAAGAGGGCTTATGATAGCTCATTTGGTCATTGGAAATAGTCCAGTTTTCATGAGTAAGTGAGTGGATAAGATCAAGAATAAAGAAAGAATGTTCTTATGAACCAAGAACGACCTTCGATTTTGCCTTGAGATGAGCTGACTTTTAATCTTATCTTGACAGTTGTCTGAAGTGATCATATTCCTTGAATCACGTGTGCAGTTCTATTTGAAAGTACATAAGAGGTGTCCTTTCCAGCTTATCAACCTTGTACTTCAGCTTGCTTGAATTGGAGAATGATCTATGAATTTGTGAAGCATAGTCTTTTGCCTACGAATCTTAGAGTGATTCTTGTATTGGATTGATCCTAGTATATTTCTGGTGAAATTATGGAATGGATTATAATTCCTGGATCTAATATTTTCTTTAAGAAACTGATAATTCTTGTTAATTTACATATGTGGAGAACGTTCTTTGTTTTCCTAAAATCTATCAAGAACGTTCTTCGTTTCTCTAAATTAGCCTTCTTTATTTTAATATGATCTGCTTTGTAGTATTTGGTACCTATCTTGATTAACACACTAAAATACACATGTTAAATACCAAAACACTTAGAATCATAATTAGACGTCTTGATTAACTTTTGTTTAATTATCATCAAAACATTAATTTGAGATTTTGTCTTAACACATTGATCCATAACGTTCTCTACGAATCCAAAAGAAGAAATGAAATTATGAAGTTTAAAATATCATTGACTGGAAGCTTGTTTGAGTCCATATAAGGATTTTTTAAACTTGCATACCAAATGCTTATCACTATTAGAAGAACCTTTTGGTTTTTTTCTTCTTCATATAAACCTCTTATTCTTGATCTTCATTAAGAAATGCAGTTTTCACATCCACTTTGTAACACTCCAATTTCTCATTATCTTATTTTAATAGTATAATGATACACTACTATGATTATATGAGTGTTAATATGTGTTCTAATATTTTTAGGTGTGTCTTGTGTGTTTGCGTTAGTAATTGATTTAAATCATTAATATTAACTATATTTAACTTACAAAAATAAATAAAATAAGTATATATATATATATATATTTAAATAAAATAATACAAGGAGTGAATTTGTGTTGTTACACTAATTATTACCTTTAGCACTAATAGAATGGGTTATTAATAATAATATAATAATAATCTATTACCTTTAACACTAATAGAATGGGTTAATAATAATAATATAATAATAACCTAGGCTGATATTATATATATATAGGTGAGTGCATAGTTGTCACGAAACCAAAGATTAGCACATAGTTGTTACGAAGCCGCCTTCCAATTCCAAACCACAATCAGGTATGTCATTCTTCCTCTCTTTCATGTGGTTTGAGCAATCATAATAATAGCTGAAAACTTAGCGATTGCATTTTGCTAGTACCCTTTCCTATTCAGAATGAATCAAAACTTAGCGATGAATGTGGCTAGGCTTGTGGACTTACACACACACACATATATATATAGATAAACACATAAGGAAAGAAGAGGATTAGCTTTTTTACCAATAGCCGCTTGCTCTGTTGCCACCAGCTCATGTTTTCTAATACTAACATAATATAGTTGTACCCTACAATCAAATACATTTTTCCTATTACCATCAATTTGATATACTTTAGTCTGAATAAAAAAAGGGGGAACTAGTACTGTTAATTGGTTTGTTAGGATGAGTGCATTTCAACATCTTGGTAAATTCTCATTGTACAATTTTGAACTAAGTCTTGATCTTATAGAATTGATGGAAACTATAAAAGTTGTCTTGAGATTGTGGCCTTTCATACTGTTTCGTTGCATTTTATTTTTCTATTATGCTTTATTTTTTTGCTT
Organism: Cicer arietinum; assembly: GCF_000331145.2. Classification (NCBI taxonomy): domain Eukaryota; kingdom Viridiplantae; phylum Streptophyta; class Magnoliopsida; order Fabales; family Fabaceae; genus Cicer; species Cicer arietinum. Next base: position 35,634,463 of record NC_021162.2, on the reverse strand, counting down.
GTAAACTCAATTTTTATTTTTTTGTTTATATTGGTGAAACATCTATTAATCGAATTAGTACTTTATTATTTTAATCAATATAACAATAAACTTATTACTAGTTCAATTTCTAATAACATAAACTTTGTAAAAAAAATTAATTTAAATGTCTGATAAGTAAGCAATTAATTTCAAAATAAGGCATATAGTCTAATTTACCGTGTGGATAATTGTTGTGAGAACAAAATAAGGCATAGAGTCTAAGGTTTAATTTATGTTAATATAAATTGAGTGTGGTCAATAATAAGCGACAGCTAAATATTTTTTGCCTGTGTTTCATGTGACATATATAGTTACCTATTTAAAAATAAAAAAACTATATATATCAAATAACGTGGTAAGGGGTGAGAGTAGGTTCGATTTATGAGTATAAAATAACGGGGGATGAACGGGAATACCGAAATTCCCAGATATTCATTCGGGGCACACTATGTACGGTTGAGCCCTATTGAGTAATAATAATTAATTAATAATATATGAATGGTAATAGTGAGGACTAAAATATAATTTAGCAACCTATAGAATTGCCGTGAATCTATTTATATCAAGATTGCATGTCATCTGATTTTATGAATATTATGTTGATTGTTACTGTATGAATGATATGTACTGGAGTGTTGTTGCTACTTGATTCAAATTTGTGATATTACTTGAATGTGCTACCTGTTTGATCTTTTATTTTGTGATTGATAAGACTGGATTATGCATTGTGAGTAGTGTAAACCAAAATATTGGGATTTTATTGTGATTGACTGCTATACATATATAATGATGAATGTTGTGAAGTCAAACTGAAACTTATTGAGTTGTGAGGACTATTTTTTCATCACATAGGGAGGGTCTGACAAACCTAGTTATTCGAGGAAGTACAACTGAATGAGCTTGATCGTAGAGGGCTACAATTGAACTGTAAAGTAAGACTGATAGACCTTGGGGGTACATCTAGTGAGGAATTCCTAAGTGGATTAGTGGGTTATTCCCTAAGGCCGGGATTTACCGTGCAACACAAGAGTACCCCGATCGTCACGTATATGTGTCTCGGGTTGAGTTGAGGGGATCTATGAGGACTTGGCCATTCATGAATTGTCTGTCCATTCTGGTAGTGGCATAGTATCAGGCCTCCTAACCAAGTACTTCAGAGTAGAATGGTACCAAATGATGAATTATAGAGTATAGGACATGCATAACATTTCATCCTTGTAACTGTTTTATTGTGATTGAATTAGATTAACCTTTGTTATTATGTTCTTGAACGTTTCTCTATATTTGAGCTAATTTGACTACTTGTGTGTTCTTCTCGTGTATCTTATACTATTACATGATTTCAAAACTCACCCTTCGTTTTTTGTGTTTGGCATTTGCAATGGATGCAGACGAGCTGTAAGCTGCAGGTGAAGACTAATACTCTTGAAGTGTAGGAAGCCGTCTTATCTTGAAGAATTTTACTATCTATCTTTTGTTAACGTTATTTTGAACATATTTTATTTTTGGGGATTCCCGCTCTGATAGTGACATCGGGTTGGGACCATATTTACATTTATCATTAAACTTATGTATGTGTACTTCAAAAAGAATTTTGTTGTCTGATATTATGATTTCGATGTCATTAAGTTTGATGGAAATTTTGGATTATTGTGATATGTTCACAATTACGTGATACTCTTTACCTTAATAAAAAAAAATTGAAAGTTTATATTTATTTATTTATTTAAAAAGAATTTCATTGTTTTGAAAACAAGGAAATTATAATTTTTTTCTTGGGGTTTAGGGTGTCACACACTTGGTGTAGTTCTAAGTTAGAATGAGTAACTAATGCTAAAATAATTCAAAGAGAACCATTCTTAGATACAGGAGATAAAGTCTCCTTCTAATTGATCCCTTCATTTTTAATGAACCCGTTAGCAATGAGTATTGCTTTATATCTTTCAATGTCGCATAACGAGTCTTTCTTAGTCTTAAATGATCCATTTACGACTAATGGCTTTTAAACCATTAGGCATAGCTGACTTTTTTCTCTCTTGTAGACCTCCTTAATGTTGACTTAATATTTTCTTAAACAATTTCTAAAATTTGTTAAACATTTTCATCGGCCACTTGTGGAACTTCAATGTTTGGTTGTCTAATACCTGTTTGAACTTTAGAGGTATTATGAATGACAATCAATTTGCTTCTTGATGTGGAATGATGAGAATCAACATAACTTCTATGTGAAACAATATCCTGAAATTGATTGCTTCCACTAATCAAGTCATTTTAAAGAAACTTTGCATTTCTTGATTCTACAATTCTAGTGCTGTGAGATGGAAAATATCCTTTAGATTTTTTTTGGCGTATCCAATGAAATACCCACTTATAGTCCTAAGGTCTAGTTTCTTTTCTTATGGGTTGTAAACTCTTGCTTCAGACGGGCATCCCCAAATGCATATAAGAAGCAAACTCGATTTCCATCATTTGAATAACTTTAAAGGCGTCTTTGGGACAACCTTAGTTGGAACATGATTCAATATATACATTGTCGTATTAAGATATTAGATCCGTAAGAACTTTGGAAATTCGAAGTTACTATGCATACTCCTAAACATGTTCATCAACGTTCGGTTTCTTCTCTCTATTACTCCATTCTGGTCCGAAGAAATAGACATGGTGTATTGGGAAACTATCACATTATCTTGAAGAAACTTCGCAAATGGATCCATGGCTTGTCCACTCTCAGTATATCTACCTTAGTATTCTGAACCTCGGTCAGTTCTCACGATCTTTATTTGATTTTCACATTGTTTTTCTACTTCGACCTTAAAAACTTTAAAGGTATCCATTGCTTCATTCTTGTTATGAAACATGTACATATACATATATCGTGACTAATCATCAATTAAAAATATGAAGTATTTCAAGCCTTGTATGTCCATACATGGATAACATATATTAGAATGTATGATTTTTAATATTTAAGTACCCCTCTTTGTACCTTTCTTATACTTGTTAGTAGGTTTTCCCTTAATGCATTTCAGACAAGTATCAAAATCAGCGAAAACTAAAGTACCAAGTACTCCATCATTCACTAATCTTTTTTATTCTCTATATGGAGATATGTCCCAACTTTGATGCCACAAAATAGAGGATTCTGCATTTATAACACATCATTCTGTACCAGCGCGAACATGCATAACATCATTAGTGGCATTATTTTGCAAACTTAGATTTATGAAACACATTGAAAGACGATTCATAAAAATTAAAGGAGTAACCCAAAGGTACAAGTTTTGAAAAATAAATTAAATTTCTAAGGAAACATGGAACATCAAAGGTCTATTATAAAAATTTAAAACAAAGCCACTACTTAAAACTAAACTGCACGTTCCAACAACCTCCAAAACACATTTTGCTTCCTAAATAGATGTCTTGCTCACATGGAAGTGGTTTCCTTAGGCCTTTCATACCCTACAAGGTATTGAAAACATGAATTGTAGAACCAAAATCAATCCACCATGTGCTATAAATATCATCAATTATATTAGATTCATAATAAATGTAACACCCCGTTTTTCAAAGCGAGGGTATATTTTTTTTTTCAAAAGGAATTAAAATAAAACAGAGAATTAAATCAGGAAATGCCTTTGGATAAATAATTGAGTCATTATAATTTACAAGCAGCGGAAAAGTTTCTCCAATTATAAATCCAAAACATTTACACAACAACAAATGGTACATGAAACCCATTCAAGTAAAAAGTCAAACTGACAATATTAGTATAAGTACAGTTTTCCAAACTAAAAATACTCCAATCCAAAAAGAAGGACACCTAGTCCCTATACATCATCCTAATCTGATCATCCTACCAAAAAGCTATACACCCTGAGTATCTCCACGCGCCCCGTGAGATCCTCCTAACGTAACTGCAGTCAAGCGTTCCCATCTCCATTCTCGTCCGTAGGGTACGAACCGGTAGGACCGTCCTCACTCTCATCTGAGGGCAAAGCCCAGATTTCCACAATAATTGTAAAGGGTCACCAACCAAAAAAAATAACAGTTAACACATAGCAATTAAGATTTTAAATGCTCGAAATAACTTTTCAACTAGGCATGCACTTTAACAGGATTTTCAATATGCTAAAAGTTCATACAATACTTTGCCAATTAAAATGAAAGTAAAATGAGGTTCTCAATCTCCTAATTAACACATAACAAGTCAAGACATGGATAAGTTAACGAGTAATCAATCATCTAACTCAAACTGAGGATTTTCACTGAGCCAATCGATTGGGAAATCGATTGGGGTGAGGGTTTTTAATGAAAACAGAATCCTGGGCTGAATCAATCGATTTGGCAATCGATTGATAGGATGACTGAGCCCCTGACTTAATACCAATCGATTTCGTGAAGGTTTTTAGTGAAATTTTGAACTCTGGCTTGATTCAATCGATTGGGCAATCGATTGACAGGAAAGCTGATCCCCTGACTTAAGGGCCAATCGATTTCCAAATCGATTTGGTCGAATATGGATGAGTCCCTGACTTAGGCCCAATCGATTGGGCAATCGATTGACAGGAAAGCTGATCCCCTGACTTAAGGGCCAATCGATTTCCAAATCGATTTGGTCGAATATGGATGAGTCCCTGACTTAGGCCCAATCGATTGGGCAATCGATTTCGTAAATGATTTTCGAAAACTGATTACAAAATCGATTGGCTAATCGATTATGTCAATTTGGCCAAGTCCCTGTTTACTATCCAGTCGATTGGGAAATCGATTTCCCTGATCGTTTTTCCAAAAAAACATTCATTAACTCAAGTCATTCCTAATCAAGTTCACAACCTAACACTTAGCAATTCCTACACGATTACCACGACAATTGGGATATCGATAACCATCATACTTACACACAATAATCAACACATAACACTTAGCATTTTCAACGCAATTACCACAACAACTCAAATTTCAATCACCCAAATATTAAACTCAAACAAATAACACTTGCGTGCCAAGCACCCTTAATCAATGCGTATATGCCAAAATGCATGGACTCAGAATTCCAAACCAAAACCCTCCTCGAAGGGCCGTAAATCATAATTGTACCGCCTATCGCAGGCCAAAGTACCAATTACCGAGGTGCCACCTATCACGGGTCAGCACGATTTACTAAAAAGCGTAAATCATAAACGTACCACCTATCACGGGTCAGTACAGTTTACCGAGGTGTCACCTATCACGGGTCAACACGATTTACTAAAAGAAAAAGCGGAAATCGTAAATGTACCACCTATCACGGGTCAGTACAGTTACCATGGTGTCACCTATCACGGGTCAACACGATTTACTAAAAGAAAAAGCGAGAATCGTAAATGTACCACCTATCACGGGTCAGTACAGTTACCATGGTGTCACCTATCACGGGTCAACACGATTTACTAAAAGAAAAAGCGGGAATCGTAAATGTACCACCTATCACGGGTCAGTACAGTTACCATGGTGTCACCTATCACGGGTCAACACGATTTACTAAAAGAAAAAGCGGGAATCGTAAATGTACCACCTATCACGGGTCAGTACAGTTACCATGGTGTCACCTATCACGGGTCAACACGATTTACTAAAAGAAAAAGCGGGAATCGTAAATGTACCACCTATCACGGGTCAGTACAGTTTACCGAGGTGTCACCTATCACGGGTCAACACGATTTACTAAAATATAAATCGCAAACGTACAACCTATCACGGGTCCGTACAGTTTACCAAGGTGTCACCTATCACGGGTCGACACAATTTACCAAATGAAATGCATGAGCATACACAGACTCCATTCACAACAATCGTTAAGCAAATGCAGATATTAAAAGATTCCCCATTTTTAATACCCATTTAACTTAAACGACTTTCAAACAACATTAATTAAATAAGTCATTAAGAGATTCCCCGTTCTTAATACCGATTTAACTTAATGATTTTCAAAACAAAACGTTAAGCAAACAGTCATATTAAGAGATTCCCCATTCTTAATACTCATTTACCGAAACGACTTTCAAACAACATTAATTAAATAAGTCATTAAGAGATTCCCCGTTCTTAATACCGATTTAACTTAATGATTTTCAAAACAAAACGTTAAGCAAACAGTCATATTAAGAGATTCCCCATTCTTGATAAGTCCCTAATGCAAGCTAGAAGTTTGGAAGGAGCCCTTACCTGAACGTTAGCTTTAACGTGCGTTTCAGGTACCGCGAGTAATTCCGGTAAAATCTCCGCTCGCAACGCCGCTTCCAAATTAGTTCACTAGCACCGTAGCGTGGTGGTGAGCAACTTTCCCTTCTATCTCTTCGAGAAATGAAGCTTGGATCTAGAAGAAACGAAGGGGTTTGTGTTTGGATCTCAAAAACCGTTTTTCTTTGTTTTCGAATCAAAGAGGAAGACTGGAGTTGCGAAAACCTTGATCTAACTCTCACCCAACCTTGGGTTACTAGTTTTGAAGAAAAGAAAGCGACGAAAATGAAAATAGGAGAAAGGAGGGAAATTGGCCGCGGGAGAGGAAGAAGACGATGGAATTTTTCAATTTTCCTTCCTTTCTTTTTCTTTCCTTTGTTTTTCCTTTCTTTCTTTTTCCTTCCTTCCTTTTATACTATTTTTCTTTTCCTTTTCCTTCCTTCTAGTTTTCCTTTCTTTTTCCCTCCAAACAAACATATATAGATAATAAATATAACTTAACAAATATCTCAAAATATCTAGATATTTGTTAAATTACCGTTTCACCCGAAACGCATTGAATTATCCGTAAAGGATTCACCGCAGTTAATTTCAATTTATTTATCGACGAGAAATTTAAATTGGCATCAAAATATCTTTTTGATTATAAAACTCCAAAATATTATTACTTTGGCTTAAAAGCCTCCGAGCCAAAATCCAAAATACACCAAAAATACATAAATGGTACTTTAAAATTATGGGTCTTACAACAAACAAATGAGATTGGTTAACGTTTCTTCTTAGGCCATTTCTTAAATATAGGGAATGTTTTTTACAAAAGAAACATTTGGACTCTTTCTTTATTCCACCTTGATGCGATATTTTTCCGTTTCCATTTTTCTTGGCTTTGTTCACATTTTTTCCCACAGTAGTGGTTAGAACATCTTCACTTGTTTCCATCACCAACCTTTCTTCTTCTTGAATACACATGGTCATGTGTTCATTGATTGAACATTTGTCCTTATGTGTGTTGTATGAAATCTTGAAGGGTCCATATGGGTGTGGAAGAGAGTTCAAATTTAGTGCACAAGGAAAAAAAATCAGATATATCAACCTCAAGAGTTTTTAATTGTGTTGCAATATCTCTCATTTTTATGATGTGCTCATGCACACCTTTCAAGGTGATAAACTTCGTGGTTGAAAAATTTATAATTAGGGTGCTAGCAAGTGCCTTATCAAATGTTTCAAATTGTTCATCAATGGGATTCCATAATGCTCAAACATTATTATGATAATCAATATAACCATGAATACTAGCAGAGATATTGGTCTTTATGAACATCACATCGAGATGATTGGATCGCTCCCACATTTCATAACAATCAACATCATCCACAAGACTAGTTTCAGTCACAAGATTTGGTTTGTCATTCCGAATAGTATAATCAATATCCATCCACCTTAAGTGAAGAATAATCATCTCTTTTAACACATTATAGTTTTCACCCCTCACTTCGGGAGTTTCACACTTGAAATTAGAAAAATTAATAGATCACATAACTATAAAAATTAAATATAGGTGCTTATAATAAATTAGAAATTGAGACTACTAAACAAATATCATGTTTTACAAATATAAATGAACCCGGTGTCATAAAACTTACATGTAGGCTAAAGTCTAATTCCATTAAATTCACATAACTTAATGATAAAACTATCAAAATATGTTCCTTTTCTTAATTCCTATAGATAAATTATAAATATAAATTGATATTTCACACTAATTAATTATATAAATTTAATAAAAATTCTTTTAGGATAAAATTTACAATATATAATTAATTACCATCAAATGTCACAAATATGATATTAAATATTTAACATATAATTTTGCATAATTAAACATGCTTTGACTATTTTCCAATTATATTCTATTATATTTACATCTGCATGATTAAACTAATAATTGTTGGAAACCAATAACTTTCTTGGTTTGTAACTGGAAACGGAGAACGTTCTCCGTATTCAATTTTGTGTAATTCAAGTTAGCTTGATTGTATATAATCAACTACAAACTAGCCACTTGGTTAGTTAGTTAAGTAGAAGGTAGTTAGAAACAATGTAATAGAAGTTATGTATAAATAACATATTCATCTCAATAAACAATAACACATTCATTCCATTAATTTTTTTTTCTTCTGGTTTACTTCCATTGCAAACAGCTTCAAAAGGTACCAAGTGGTATCCAGAGCAAGGTTTCAATCCCAAAGAGTGAAAAACACGAGTGAAGTGTGACGATCAAACACAAGTGTAGTGAGAATCAGTTCAAGTGCAAACAATGGAAATTTTCCAGCCCACATGCCACATTTTGATGGAAAATATTGCGATAGATGGATAGTGCAGATTCGAGGATTGTTTGGATTTCAAGAAGTGCTTGAAATCATAGAGAAAGGTTTTGAAGATTTGGGAGCCAATCCAATAGAGGAGTAGAGGTTGAATTTTAAACAAAACAAGAAGAAAGATTGCAAGGCCATCTTCATTCTTCATCAATACCTTGACACAACCAATTTTGATAAAATATCTGATGCAAGAAAGGCAAAAGAAGCATGGGACATTTTGGAGAAGTGTTATTCTGGAGGAACCAAGGTCAAGAAAGTGAAATTGCAGACCTTACAAAAATAGTTCGGATTGTTGCAGATGGAGGAACAAGAGAAGGTATCAGATCTGATTTCAAGATTGAGGAGTATCACAAATCAAATGGCTAGCTGTGGTGAGAAGTTTACTGAAAAAAAACCATGTGAAAAGATATTGAGATCGTTGCATCTTAGGTTCGATTATGTTGTGTGGGTGATTGAAGAATCTAAAGACATTTTCGCATTGAGTCTTGAAGAGTTGCAAGGAACTCTAGAAGCATGAGAGTTGAGAAAGGATGAAAGGAGTGGAGGTAATTTTGAGAATCAGGCATTGGTAGTATTTGCCAACAAGAAATGAGACTAGAAAAGGAAATGGAGGAAGAATAAATTCAAGAAACCTGAACATAAGTCTGAATCTTCATCAAAAGGAGGAAATTCGATTGGTAAATCAAAAGAAAAATCAAGAAACTTTGACAAGGATAAGGTGCAATGTTACAACTGTGAGAAGTTTGGACATTTTGTAGATGAATGTTGTGTTGGCAAAGGAGGGAAACAGAAGAAGAAAGAAGAATATGAAGCATGTGCTGCTCAAGAATATTATTCATCAGACTCAGATACAGTCTTGTTGTTGGCTACCACAAATGGAGAACGTTCTTCATTTTCAGCCATAGACGGAGAACGTTCTCCATTTTCAGACACAATTTTGTTAATGGTTACCACAAACAAATAAAATTCTTCATCCCATGTATGGTTCCTCGATACTGGTTGTTCCAATCACATGACAAGTCATAAAGAATGGCAGGTAGATACTGATACATCAAGAAGGAGCAAGATCAGGTTTGCTGATGATAGAACCTGTGAAGCCAAGGGAGCTGGAAATATGGCGATTAAGAGAAGAAATGGGAAGATAGTAATGATTGAAAATGTACTGTATGTGCCAAGAATGAAGAGCAATTTGCTGAGCATTGGGCAACTGATTCAAAAGGGGGTTTCTGGTGATCATGAAGAACAATGCCTTAGAAATATATGATGGGCAGAAGAAGATGACACTCAAGGCTCCTCTTTCAATGAATAGAACCTTCGTCTTCAACATAGAAGCTGCTGATATTCAATGTTTGAAGGCAGCAAGCTCAATTGATGAAAATTGGCTGTGGAATTCAAGATTTGGCCATCTTAACTTCAAAAGATTGCGGCAAATAGGAGTCAAGAAGATGGTGAGTGGAATTCCTATATTGATGTTCCTAAGAAGGTGTGTGAAGTACGTATGACAAGTAAACAATCAAGAAATTCCTTTCAATCGCAAGGGCAAGCAAGAGCGGAGAACATTCTTGGGATGATTCATAGTGACATATGTGGACCATTTGAAGTTCCATCATTATGAGGTAATAAGTAATTCTTAACTTTTGTTGATGAATTTAGTAGAATGTTGTGGATTTATTTGATTAAAACAAAGTGAAAATGGAGAAACAAAGTGGAGAATCTATCAAAGTGTTAAGGACATATGGAGGAGGAGAATATACTTCACATGAATTCAATGATTTTTGTGTCAAGAATGGAATTGAATATGAGGTAGCAGCTCCCTACACACACTCAACACAATGGCCTAGTTGAAAGGAGAAATAAAACCATTCTAGACATGACTAGAAGCATGATAAAAGAGAAGAGATTGCCACATAAGTTATGCGGAGAAACTGCATCAACTGCTGTCTATATTTTAAATAAATGTCCAACAAAGAAAAAGGGGAAGGTACCAGAAGAGATCTAGAGTGGAAGTAAGCCAACAGTGGGACATTTAAGAACATTTGGTGCTCTATGTTTTAAACATGTACCAGACCATAAAAGAAGAAAGTTGCAGGACAAAAGTGAAGCAACGATCTTGGTAGGGTATCATCCAACTTGTGTCTACAAACTGTATGATCTTGTGAGAGGCAAGGTGGTGGTCAGTAGGGATGTCAAGATTGTTGAACATGAGAGCTGGAACTGGAAACAAAAGCAAATTGCCAGCAACCAACACTGGGACTGGGAGCAAGCAACCATCAGCACAAACCAACCTTCATAAATTCATTGGAAAATACATAATGAGCAATATACTAGTGGAAATAGAGATGAAGAGAGAATTGAATCAAGCAGATCCCAAAGAACAAGAAAGCCACTGACTCATTTACAAGAATTTGAAGTGTATAATGGTAGTGAAGTTGACAACAATGGAGATTTAGTATATTTTTCCTTATTTGTTGATGCAAAACCTTTAAATATTGAAGAGACATTGAAGAAAGGATCCTGGAAGAAAGCAATGGTGGAGAGATCGATGCAATTGAGAAGAATCAAACATGGTACTTGATAGATTTGCCTCCAAAACATAAACAAATTGGAGTAATGTGGGTGTACAAGTTGAAGTTGAACCCAGATCGAACAATTGCTAAGTACAAATCTAGATTGGTTGCCAAGGGATTCCTACAAAGAGCAGGTATAGACTATTCTGAAGTGTTTGCTCCAGTGGCCATAATTGAGACAATCAGGCTTGTGATAGCAATGGCATGTGCTAGGGGTGGCTGATGTGTCAGCTTGATGTGAAATCTGCATTTCTGAATGGATGGCTGGAAGAAAAGGTGTATGTCTCTCAACTACTAGGATTTTTAATTAAGGGAAAGAAGGATAAAGTACTCAGATTGAAGAAAGCTCTATATGGTTTGAAGTAAGCACCAAGAGCTTGGAACAAAAGAATTGATTCATTTCTAATTGGCATTGGATTTATCAAATGCACAATGGAATATGGAGTTTATGTGAAGCATTCCACATTGAATGGAGAGTCTGCAATGATCTTGTTGTGCTTATATGTTGATGACTTATTGGTGACTAGCAGCAGCAACAAGGCAATTATAGAATTCAAAGAAATCATGAAGGATGAGTTTGAAATGACAGACTTGGGAAAATTGAGCTACTTTCTAGGCATGGAGTTTGCTAAAAATGAAGAAGGTCTACTGATGCATTAGAAGAAGTATGCTACAGAAATCCTAAGAATATTTAATATGGCTGATTGCAACCCTGCAGCCATTCCAATGGAGATGAATGCAAAGCTGGGAATAGAAATTGAAGAAGAGCTGGCTGATTCGACCCTATTCAAACAAGTTGTTGGTTCCCTAAGATACTTGTGCAATACAAGGCCTGACCTATGCTATAGTTTGGGTGTGGTAAGCAACTTCATGGAGAGACCCAAACACTCTTATTGTCTGGCAGTTAAGAGAATCATGAGATATATCCAAGGCACAATTTGGCATGGTATTATGTTTGCAATATATTTGAAACATGAAAATGAAGACTTAGTGGGATATTCAGATTCAGATTGGTGTGGAGACAAGAATGGTAGAAGGAGCACTTCAGGATATGTGTTCAAATTCATGAAATCACCAATAGCATGGAGCTCAAAGAAGCAGCCTGTGATAAGACTAGCATCATGCTAAATTGAGTATATTGTTGGCAACTATGCAACCTGCCAAGCATTGTGGTTGGAGTCATTAACAACAGAGCTGAAGATTGAAATTTGTAGGCCAATTCCATTGCTGATTGACAGCATTTCAACAATAAATCTGGCAAAGAACCCTATATCTCATGAAAGAAACAAACACATTGAGACAAGGTTTCACTTCTTAAGAGATCAAGTTGGAAGAAGCAAGTTGAAGCTCATTTATTATCAAACTGAAGTTCAGCTGGCTGATATAATGACAAAGGCTTTGAGGACAAGTAGATTTGAAGAGTGTAACACCCCGATTTTCGAAGCGAGGGTGTATTTTTTTTTCCAAAAGAGATTAAAATAAAACAGAGAAATAAATAAGGAAATGCCTTTGGATAAATAATTGAGTCATTATAATTTACAAGCAGCGGAAAAGTTTCTCAAAATATGAATCCAAAATATTTACACATCAAAAAGTGGTACATGTAACCCATCGAAAATAACATGTCAAGCTGACAGTATTCGTATAGGTACAGTCTTCCATTTTAAAATAAATACAATTCAAAAGAAAGACGTTTGTTCCCTCTATGTCAACCTAATCTGATCATTCTCCAAAACAAGCTAAACGCCTTGAGTGATCTCCACGCGCCCCATAAGATCCTCCTAACATAGCTCCAGTCAGGCATTCCCATCCACAGGGTACGAACCGGTAGGATTGTCCTGGCTCTCATCTGAGGGCAAAGCCCAGATTTCCACAATAGTTGTAAAGGGTCACCAACCGAAAATTAACAAGTAACACATAACATTTAAGTTTTTGAATGCACAAAATAACCTTTCAACTTAGCATGCACCTTAAAAGGGTTTTCCATATGCTAAAAGTTCATATAACACATGCCAAATAACAATGAAAACAAAATAAGGTTCTCAATCCATCAAGTAATACATAACTAACCAAGACATTGATAAATCAATGAGCAATCTGTTATCTAACTCAAAATAAGAATTTCTACTAAGCCAATCGATTTCCAAATCGATTTCCTGAAGGTTT
>NC_021162.2:35606965-35620311 GCF_000331145.2 Cicer arietinum | reverse complement strand
TATGCCAAAATGCATGGACTCGGAATTCCAAACCAAAACCCTCCTCGAAGGGCCGTAAATCATAATTGTACCGCCTATCGCAGGCCAAAGTACCAATTAGTGAGGTGCCACCTATCACGGGTCAACACGATTTACTAAAAAGCGTAAATCGTAAAAGTACCACCTATCATGGGTCAATACTGTTTACCGAGGTGCCACCTATCACAGGTCAACACGATTTACTAAAAGAAAAAGCGTAAGTCGTAAGCGTACCGCCTATCACAGGCCAAAGTACTGTTTACCGAGGTGCCACCTATCACGGGTCAGCACAATTTACCAAAACGTAAATCGTAAACGTACCACCTATCACGGATCAGTACTGTTTACCGAGGTGCCACCTATCACGGGTCAGCACAATTTACCAAAACGTAAATCGTAAACGTACCACCTATCACGGATCAGTACTGTTTACCGAGGTGCCACCTATCACGGGTCAGCACGATTTACCAAAATGAAATGCATGAGCATACACTGACTCCATCCACAACAATCGTTAAGCAAATGCAGATATTAAAAGATTCCCCATTTTTAATACTCATTTAACTTAAACGATTTTCACAACAAACATTAAGCAAACAGAAATATTAAGAGATTCCCCATTCTTAATACCCTTTTAACTTAAACGATTTTCCAAAACAAACATTAAGTAAACAAGACATTAAGAGATTCCCATCCTTAATACTCATTTAACTTAAACGATTTTCCAAAACAAACATTAAGTAAACAAGACATTAAGAGATTCCCCATTCTTAATATTCATTTAACTTAAACGATTTTCTCAAACAATCATTAAGTAAACCGAGATATTAAAAGATTCCCCATTTTTAATACTCGTTTAACTCTAATGGTTTTCACGCCAACATTAAGTAAACGTAGACATTAAGAGATTCCCCATTCTTAATACTCGTTTAACTCTAATGGTTTTCAAATTCCAACAAAACAACTTAAACCTATTATCAGATCCAATCCACAACTCATACCAAAACACATCAATTCATTTCTCCACAGAATCCAACCATACACACAACAAATTTCATCATTATTAATTAAGAACACGTCAAATACGACGAACACAAATCAACACAATCCACCACTCAAACACAACAAATTTCATTTACTCAAAATCATACATAATGAGTTTAAATTCATTTTCCACGAAACATTCATCAATATAACCAAAACCTAACTCTAAGATTTTACCCATAAAGCCTTAGATTCATTTTCCCCCAAATCAACACTCTTACCCTAACCAAAAAACTTTCCACACAACCACAGATAAGTCCCTAAATGCAAACTAGAAGTTTGGAAGGAGCCATTACCTTCACGTTAGCTTTTACGTTCGATTACGGTACCGCGAGTAAATCCGGTAAAATCTCCACTCGCAACGTCACTTCCAAAGTTGGTTCCCTAGCACCGTAGCGTGGCAGTTAGCAACTTTCCCTTCTATCTCTTCGTGAAACGAAGCTTAGATCTAGATGAAACGGGGAGGTTTGTGTTTGACGGTTTTGAAATCCATAACTCCATTTTTGAATCCGGGAAGAAGGAAGGAGTTGAGAACTTGATCTTTCTCACCCACTAGCCTTGGGTTTCAATTCTCGAACTTAAAGGAAGCAAAGAAAAACGAAAATGGAGGAGAAGGGAGGGAGGTTCACGCAAGGCAGGGAGAGGAAGGAGATGGAAATGTTTTCTTTCTTTCCTTTGCTTTTCTCTTCTTTCTTTTTCCTTCTTTCCTTTCTACTTCCTTTTCTTTTCTCTCCAAACAAATATATACAAATAGATATATATATATATTAATTACTTTTAACGAATATCTCAAAATATCTAGATATTTGTTAAATTACCATTTCACCCGCAACGCATTAAATTCTTCGTAAAAGATTCACCGCAGTTAATTTAATTTATTCATCGATGAGTAATTCTAACCGGCATCAAAATATCTTTTTGATCATATAAACTCCAAAATATTAATATCTTTGGCTAAAAAGCATCCGAGCCAATATCCAAAATACACAAAAATACATAAAGTATACTTTAAAATTATGGGTCTTACAAAGAGCTAAGAAGATTGCTAAGTGTAAAATCACTTAGAAACGTGAATTAAGGGAAAGTGTTGGAAACTAAGAACATTCTTGGTTTGTAACTGAAAACGGAGAACGTTCTCCGTATTCAGTTTTGTGTAATTCAACTTAGTTTGATTGTATGTAATCAACTAACTAATTAACCACTTAGTTAATTAGTTAAATAGAAGGTAGTTAAAAACAATATAATAGAAGTTATGTATAAATAACATATTCATCTCAATAAACAATAATACATTTATTCCATTCATTTCTTTTTTCTGATTTACTTCTATTGCAAATAGCTTCAAAAACTTTTGAAACTAACAATAACATAAAACAAAATTAAATTTTCGTTAAATTTTCGTAAGCCGTATATGGAGAAAAGCTTCCAAAGGTACAATAACAATATTATAATGCAACATAAAGAAAAAATCAGTCTCTGTATTCAGAATCCAACATGGCCTACGACTGTGAAAATAGGTCTATTGTATAGTACTGTGTCAAATTTCATGCTATTGGTTAATACTGGTTCACGATAAATGACTGCATAATTTGTTTATTTATTTAATAACTTCATTTTCAACCTCTAGATGGGTTTTTTCTGTGAATCAAGAAATAATATTAATTTGTAATTATATTTATTAGATTTCCAAAAATAAGTTAGACAAATCAGGATTTGATTTGATCTCTTTAATTTGTAATTATGAGATGTAAATGTCGCAACGATTATATATACGGAGAAATATCAAAGCAAGAGGGACATTAAACTCTAATTTGTGACATGGTATCAACAAGTTCGATCAAACCTGTGAGCTCTTAGTTAATCTTGGCTTTATTCAGCGACACCCCACTGGGTCGCTCTTGAAATCATTCCTTTCGTTCTTGGTCCTTGCTTGCTCCGTGATTACGTTGCGAACTTTCAATCATAGCTGCATGCGGTTGCTTGTTCGACTCTTTGTTTCATCTTCGCGATTCTTGATTGTCTTTTACAATTTTTCGGTGTTGAGATTGTGCTTCTGGGTTGTTTCTCGCTGCTGCTCGATCGTGATTCGGGATTTGTTGATCATCATTCTTGCTCGTTATTGCTTCTCGCTGCTGCTGCTCACTTGCTTGATCGTGGTCGTCGTCAATTTCGTGCCTGATCGTGAATAGGGTCACTCTGTTGAGTGATTTTTTTGCTTACAACCTATTCTTTTGCTCACGACATGGTTCAATTTTGCTAGGTATTTCTTTTTGGCATAATTCAATTTTGTTGGGCAGTTCTATTTGTTGGGTATTTCAATTTTTGGCCTAATTCAATTTTGCTGGGTATTTTTTTGGCCTAATTAAATTTTGTTGGTTATTTCCTTTTGGCCTAATTCATGGCTTCTAAAAGAAACAATTTTTGTGTCTGTTTTACTGGCAAAAATTATGATGCTTGGGAATTTCAATTCAAAATGTATGTTAAAGGAAAGGGTTATGGAGTCACCTTGATGGGGTTTCTAAGTTACCGACTGAGAAAGTCGCCTTAGATGCGTGGGAAATCAAAGATGCTCATATTATTTCTTGGATTCTCAATACTATTGATCCTCATATGATTATTAATTTGCGCTCTTTTTCAACTGCTCAAGAAATGTGGAACTATTTGAAGCGTATCTACAACCAAGACAATACGGCCAAACGTTTTCAGTTGGAGCTAGAGATAGCCAATTACAAACAAGGTAATTTGTCAATTCAAGATTATTATTCTGAATTTTGAATTTGTGGACAGAACACTCTGCTATTCTATTTGCTGTCGTTCCCAAGACTTCTCTTGCAAATGTCCAAGCTGTCTATGACACTAGTAAGCGGGATCAATTTCTCATGAAACTTCATCTGGAATTTGAGGTTGTTAGAGGTGCTTTGCTGAACAGAAATCCTGTTCCATCTTTGGATACATGTGTTGGTGAACTTCTCAGAGAGGAACAACGTCTGCTTACTCAAGGAACCATGTCTCATGATGTTGTCACTTCTGAACCTGTTGCATATGCTGCTCAGAGCCGAGGAAAAGGTCGTGATATGCGACAAGTCCAATGTTTCTTGTAACACCCCGATTTTCAAAGCGATGGTGTATTTTTTTTTTCAAAAGAAATTAAAATAAAACAGAGAATTAAATAAGGAAATACCTTTGGATAAATAATTGAGTCATTATAATTTACAAGCAGCGGAAAAGTTTCTCAAAATACGAATCCAAAGTATTTACATTTCAAAAGGTGGTACATAGACCCCATCATAAATAACATGTCAAACAGACAATATTAGTATAGGTATAGTTTTCCGAATTAAAATACTGCAACCCAAAAAGAAGGACGTCTAGTCCCTATACATCAACCTAATCTGATCATCCTACCAAAAAACTATACACCCTGAGTGATCTCCACGCGCCCCGTGAGATCCTCCTACATAGCTCCAGTCAAGCATTCCCATCCGTAGGGTATGAACCGGCAGGATTATCCTGCCTCTCATCTGAGGGCAAAGCCCAAATTTCAACAATAGTTGTAAAGGGTCACCAACCGAAATTAACAGATAACACATAACATTTAAGTTTTAAATGGACAAAATAACCTTTCAACTAAGCATGCACCTTAAAAGGATTTCTCATATGCTAAAAGTTCATGTAATGCTTGCCAATTAAAAATGAAATCAAAATGAAGTTCTCAAACCATCAAGTAATACATAACTGACCAAAGCATTGATAAATCAATTGTGCAATCGATTATCTAACTCAAAATAAGGATTTCTACTGAGCCAATCGATTGCCAAATCGATTTGGTCAGTTTTTGCTGAGTTCCTGTGTTGCCAAATCGATTTTGTCAGTTTTGCTGAGTTCCTGTGTTACCAAATCGATTTTGTCAGTTTTGCTGAGTTCCTATGTTAAGGCCAATCAATTTCCAAATCGATTTCTTAAAAGATTTTGAAAGACATATTTATACAATCGATTGGCAAATCGATTAGGTTAAAATAGAGAAGTTCCTGCAACTCATCCAATCGATTGGGAAATCGATTTCCCTACTTATTCTTCCAAAAATACTTAAACTAATTCAATCACACTCACACATAACTCCAAAACTTAACACTTAGCAAAGCTGTGCAGTCTCTCACGGACAAACACAATTTAGTAAAGGCAGATATTAAAAGATTCCTCGTTTTTAACACTCATTTAACTTAAACGATTTTTCACGACAAACATTAAGCAAACAGAAATATTAAGAGATTCCCCATTCTTAATACTCGTTTAACTTAAACGATTTTCTCAAACACGCATTAAGTAAACCGAGATATTAAAAGATTCCCCATTTTTAATACTCGTTTAACTCTAATGGTTTTCACGCCAACATTAAGTAAACGTAGACATTAAGAGATTCCCCATTCTTAATACTCGTTTAACTTAAACGATTTTCTCAAACACGCATTAAGTAAACCGAGATATTAAAAGATTCCCCATTTTTAATACTCGTTTAACTCTAATGGTTTTCACGCCAACATTAAGTAAACGTAGACATTAAGAGATTCCCCATTCTTAATACTCATTTAACTTAAACGATTTTCACACAAACATTAAGCAAACAGACATATTAAGAGATTCCCCATTCTTAATACTCGTTTAACTTAAACGATTTTCTCAAACACACATTAAGTAAACCGAGATATTAAAAGATTCCCCATTTTTAATACTCGTTTAACTCTAATGGTTTTCACGCCAACATTAAGTAAACGTAGACATTAAGAGATTCCCCATTCTTAATACTCGTTTAACTTAAACGATTTTCTCAAACACACATTAAGTAAACCGAGATATTAAAAGATTTCTCATTTTTAATACTCGTTTAACTCTAATGGTTTTCAATTCCACACAAAACAAACTCAAACCTATTATCAGATCCAATCCACAACTTACACCAAAACACATCAATTCATTTCTCCACCAAATCCAACCATACACACAACAAATTTCATCAATATTAATTAAGAACACGTCGAATACGATGAAACACAAATCAACACAATCCACCACTCAAACACAACAAGTTTCATTTACTCCAAATCATACACCAATGAGTTTAAATTCATTTTCCACGAAACATTCATCAATACAACCCAAACCTAACTCTAAGATTTTACTCATAAAGCCTTAGATTCATTTTCCCCCAAATCAATACTCAAACCCTAACAAAATTCTTTTCCACACAACAACAGATAAGTCCCTAAATGCAAACTAGAAGTTTGGAAGGAGCCCTTACCTTAACGTTAGCTTTAACGTGCGTTTCCGGTACCGCGAGTAAATCCGGTAAAATCTCCGCTCGCGACATCGCTTTCCAGTTAGTCCACTAGCACCGTAGTGTGGTGGTGAGAAACTTTCCCTTCTATCTCTTCGCGAAACGAAGCTTAGATCTAGATGAAATGGGGAGGTTTGTGTTTGACGGTTTTGAAATCCCTAACACCGTTTTCTTTGTTTTCGAATCAAACAAGAAGAATGAAGTTGAGTAATCTTCTCTTTCACACTCACCAAACCTTGGGTTTCTAATCTTGAAGAAAAGGGAAGCAAAGAAGATGAAGATGGAAGAAGGAGGAAGAATGGGTGGAGCGGCAGAGGAAGAAGATGGAAAAATTGTTTTCTCTCCTCTCTTTTTCTTTCCCTTGTTTTTCCTTTCTTTCCTTTTTATATCCTTTTCTTTTCCTTTTCCTTCCTTCTAATTTCCTTTCTTTCTATTTCCTTTTCTTTCTTTTCTATCTCCTTTCTTTTTCCCTCCACACAAACATATATATATATATATATATATTAATTACTTTTAACAAATATCTCAAAACTAGATATTTGTTAAATTACCATTTCACCCGCAACGCATTAAATTATCCATAAAGGATTCACCGTACTTAATTTAATTTATTTATCGACGAGTAATTTTAATCGGCATCAAAATATCTTTTGATCATTTAAACTCCAAATTAATAATAACTTTGGCTAAAAAGCCTCCGAGCCAATATCCAAAATACACTAAAATACACTAAAATACATAAAGTATACTTTAAAATTATGGGTCTTACATTTCTCGTGTAAATAGTTTGGACATGTCGCTCGTAGTTGCAATAAGAAGTCTTGTAATTATTGCAAGCAGCAAGGTCATATTATCTCTTATTGTCCCACGCGCCCTCCACAACCAACACAACATTTCGTGCAGGCACTCCATGCCACTACGAGCTGCACAGTTGGTCCTTCCATTTCTAGTGCCTCTAATGGTGGTGCTCTACAGCCTGAAATGATTCAACAAATGGTACTTTCTGCTCTTTCAGCCTTGGGAATTTAGGGTAAGTCTTCTAATGTTTACAATCCATGGTTTCTTGATTCTGGTGCATCCAGTCACATGACGGGTTCTTCTAAATGCTTGCACAATTTACATTCTTATCATGGTAATTAGAAAATTCAAATTGTTGATGGTAATACTATTTCTATCACTAATGTTGGTGATATCAACTCTGATTTTCGGGATGTGCTCGTATCACCTGGACTTGCTTCCAATTTATTGTCTGTTGGACAATTGGTGGACAACAATTGTAATGTTAATTTTTCTCGTGATGGTTGTCTTGTGCAGGAGTAGGTGTCCGGGAAGGTGATCGCGAAGGGGCCTAAAGTGGGACGATTGTTTCGACTTCAATTTATTTTGAATCATTTATCTCTTGCTTGTAATAATGTTTTGAATTCTTATGATGATTGGCATAGAAAATTGGATCATCCAAACTCCGTTGTTTTGTCTCATTTAGTTAAAACTGGTTTGTTGGGAAATAAAAATGTTGTTTCTAATGCCTATATGCCATGTTCTGTTTGCAAATTGGCTAAAAGTAAAACACTTCCTTTTCCGTCTGGTGCTTATCGTGCTTCCACTTGTTTTGAGATGATTCATAGTGATGTATGGGGAATGTCTCCTGTAACTTCTCATGCTCATTATAAATATTTTGTTACATTTATTGATGATTACAGTCGTTTTACTTGGATATATTTTCTTCGGTCCAAATCTGAAGTGTTTTCTATGTTTAAGAAATTTCTAACATATGTTGAAACACAATTTCAAAAAAGTGTTAAAAATTTTTGCTCTGACTCTGGTGGTGAGTATATGTCTCATGAATTTCAAGAGTATCTTCATCAAAAAGGTATCTTGTCTCAACGATCCTGTCCAAATACCCCACAACAAAATGGAACGGCAGAACGTAAGAATCATCATTTGCTTGATGTAACGTGCACCTTACTTCTTCAAGCTTCTGTACCATCTCGATATTGGGTGGAGGTTGTTTCCACAACTGTCTTCCTGATCAATCGTCTTCCTTCTACAGTTATTGATCTTGACTCCCCTTTTTTTCGTCTTTTTAAAATTCAGCTTGATTATAGTGATTTACATACTTTTGGATGTGTGTGTTTTTTTCACCTACCTCCCTTTGAAAGACATAAGCTTGGAGCACAGTCTTCTCAATGCGCATTTATGGGATATAGTCACTCTCATAAGGGTTTTGTGTGTTATGATGTTTCTAACCAGCGCTTTCGCATTTCTAGGAATGTGACATTTTTTTATAATCAATTTATGTTTCACTGTGTTTCTCCTACCATGAATGATATTGCTACTCTTCCCAACTTTTCTATTATGCCTCAATCTATAGAACGTTTTAAACCAGGAAATGTGTATGTTAGAAAACACAAACAACAGGTTATAACCCCCCTTCTCGACCCTGATCCGCCACCTGATCCTGTAGCAGTTGCACCACGACGTTCTGGTAGAGCATCTCGTGCACCAAATAGATATTCACCAGACATGTATAATTCCTCACATACCTCCTTGTCTGCATCTCTTTCTAGCATATCTATTCCTACTTGTTACTCACAGGCTGTTAAAGATGTGCGCTGAATAACAGCAATGAATGAGGAACTTCAGGCTCTTCAAGAGAATTTCACATGGGATATTGTCTCTTGTCCTCCTCATATCAAACCCATAAGCTACAAATGGGTGTATTATATTAAATTAAATTCTGATGGGTCCCTGAATCGCTACAAGGCTCGATTGGTTGCTTTAGGAAACAAACAGGAATATGGAATTGATTATGATGAGACATTTGCACCGATAGCCAAAATGACAATTGTTCGCACTGTACTCTTTATAGTTGCTTCTAATGGGTGGACTCTTCATCAAATGGACGTGAAGAATGCATTTCTTCACGGTGATATCACTGAAGATATTTATATGACTCCTCTTCAAGGTCTATTTTCTTCATCTCATGGTGTGTGCAAGCTCAAACGCTCTTAATATGGTTTGAAACAAGCACCTCGAGCATGGTATGAGAAATCGTTCCACTCTACTTGGTTTCTCTTTCACTCAAAGTCAGCATGACTCCTCTTTATTTCATCGCACATCTACCGGCATT
The DNA here is from genome assembly GCF_000331145.2 of Cicer arietinum. Taxonomy (NCBI): domain Eukaryota; kingdom Viridiplantae; phylum Streptophyta; class Magnoliopsida; order Fabales; family Fabaceae; genus Cicer; species Cicer arietinum. The sequence goes on along the minus strand of NC_021162.2, from coordinate 35,610,787 downwards.
GTTCTACTCCTCCTTTATGTTGATGATATGGTCATTATTGGATCTGATCAGACATCCATCCGGGAACTTAAACATCAATTGCAAACTGCATTTCATATGAAAGATCTTGGTAACTTGCAGTATTTCCTTGGCCTTGAGGTCCATTCTACCCCCAAGGGTATATTTCTTCATCAACATAAGTATGCGACAAACCTTATTTCTATGGCAGGCCTCCAATCAGCTAATCCAGTAGATACTCCTCTTGAGGTTAGCGTGAAATATCACCGAGATGAGGGTGATCTATTGCCAGATCCTTTATTGTACCCGACCTGACATATGTAAGTCATGAGCTTCCCTGATCATGTTTTTGATTTAATTCCCAAACATACAGTACATATGAAATATTTGATTGATCTAATGATTTGAATTGAGAAACATTTCAGGCAAACAAGCAGACACCATACACTTGGAACAAAAGCTTGCAACTCAAGGAATCAACCAAAGTTGGAGGATATGCTTGAGAAAGATGCAAATTTGTGTAGTGTAATTAGATGTCATAGTAGTTAGTTTGGTAGACTAATCACTATGTTCTCATACTTAAGTCTTTGTCAATGAATATAAATCAATCAACTAATAAGTCAATTGATGAATCAATTGATAAATCGATTGTCTGACTTAGAACAAGAGTTTTCACAACATAAATCGATTGGTAAATCGATTGGTTAAAGGTTTTTAGTGAAACCTGAGTTCTGGGACAAATCCAATCAATTGGACAATCGATTGGGACATCCATTGAGCAATCGATTTTGCAAATCACAGAACCAACCATTTATTGCATCAATCGATTGACAAATCGATTGTGACAAAGTTTTTAAATCAGGAATAAGTTATGTGATGCAACAAATCGATTGGGACATCAATTGAATTAGATTTCTTAAACTACAAGTTTGTGGCAATCGATTAGGCAATCGATTGCAGTTAATCATTTATGAGAACCACTTTGAATAAATCGATTGGCACATTGATTTTGAACAAATAAGCTGAGGTTATGTAACAAGCACAATCGATTGGCAAATCGATTGACGTTTATGTCTGAGTCACTTTGATCAGCACAATCGATTGGAAAATCGATTGACGTAAAAGTTTGAGTCACTGTGATCAACACAATTGATTGACGAATCGATTGAAGCTATTGTTTAAGTTACAGAAAGGATTCAACTCATTGCCAAATCGATTATGACTGTGATTATGAAGTCGACTGAGAAATCGATTGTTTTGATCTCGTTGTTGGAACAAAACACCTCTAATCGATTACTCAATCGATTCTGATACAATCATAGTATCAGTTCTGATTTATGTATTAAAAGAATCGATTGGCAAATCGATTCATGCTTATATGATCAAGATTCAAGAAAAACAAGACATGCGAAAGTCGATTGGGCAATCGATTTACCTAGCTTTAACACATTATAAAATCGATTGAGCAATCAATTGTCCTGATGTTTTTCTGAATATATATAAGCAGATTCAATCACTTTTGAATATAACTTTCAGAAACCTTTTCATAACTTTTGAAAAACCTTTTGACAACATTTGAATACCTTTGATAAACACTTTGAGAGAAAAGTTTTACAACACACAAAATATCCATTGGCTAAATACTTTTTGTGTGAGATACTATAGTGATTGAGTCAAAGTCTTGATATTCTTTAATTCTTTGAAAAAGACGATTTTCTGTAATTGAAGGTTTAGAAATCCAGTAAGGAAACTGGTAGTTATCTTTGTTGGTGTGAGATCATCAAGAAGAAGCTTCACCTAGATCTTGTGAGAGTTAGGCGATTAACTCCAAGGATTAGGTGGTATAGAAACAAGAGTGAGTGAGTTAGATAGATAGGCTTTGTGGAAGCTGGACAATTTGTAAAAAGTTCTCAATTCATTCTATTGGAAAAGGCTGAAATCTTGTTGGATTTCAGGACTAGATGTAGGCTATCAAACTGATAGCTGAACCAGTATAAATCTTGGTGCACTTGTTTCTTATCCCTACTCTTTATTTTGATATTACATAAATGCATATTCTTGAATGTATGAATTAATGATTTTATGTCTTGATTAACATTTTGAATTAAGCATTGTTTCTGTTCTCATATATTGATAATATTTGCAACTGTGTTAATCATTGCTTCTGAATATATTCCGCTACCGATCTTTGATAATTTGTTTAAAAACTCTCATATCTTTAAACTAACAGAGGTCATTATTCCTAACAACATATCATTTGTTGTTCAACAAGTAAGCCAGTTCATGTGTAACACCCCGTTTTTCAAAGCGTGAGTGTATTTTTTTTTTCAAAAGGAATCAAAATAAAACATGAAAATAAATAAGGTAACACACGTTTGGATAAATATTTAAGTCGTAATACAACGACAAATAAGTCAACAGAATTTACGAGCAGCGGAAAAATTCTTAATCCATGAATTCAAAATATATACATAACAAAAGTAGTACAGTCTTCCAGTTTAAAAATAAACGCAACCCCAAAAGAAAGACATCCTTTCCCTCTGGGACAACCTAGTCTGATCATTTTACAACACAACTAAACACCCTGAGTGATCTCCACGCGCCCCGTGAGATCCTCCTAACGTAGCTGCAGTCAAGCGTTCCTATCTCCATTCCCGTCCGTAGGGTACGAACCGGTAGGATCGTCCTGACTCTCATCTGAGGGCAAAGCCCAGATTTCCACAATAATTGTAAAGGGTCACCAACCGAAAATAACAGATAACACATAACATTTAAGTTTTAAATGCACAAAATAACCTTTCAACTAAGCATGCACCTTAAAAGGATTTTCCATATGCTAAAAGTTCATATAATGCTTGCCAATTAACAATGAACTCAAAATGAAGTTCTCAAACCATCAAGTAATACATAACTGACCAAAGCATTGATAAATCAATTGAGCAATCGATTATCTAACTCAAAATAAGGACTTTTGCTGAGCCAATCGATTGCCAAATCGATTTGGTCAGTTCTGCTGAGTTTTTGCATGACCAAATCGATTTCTAAGTCGATTTTGTCAGTTCTGATGAGTCCCTGGGTTGCCAAATCGATTTCCAAATCGATTTCGGCAGTTTTGCTGAGTTCCTGCCTCTCTGCCAATCGATTTCCAAATCGATTTCTTAAAAGATTTTGAAAGATATATTTATACAATCGATTGGCAAATCGATTAGGTCAAAATGGTGAACTTCCTGCAACTCATCCAATCGATTGGGAAATCGATTTCCCTCATCATTTTTCCAAAAATTCATAACTAACTCAATCACATTCATACATAATCTCAAATCCTAACACTTAGCACTAATAACGCAATCGCTACAACATCATTAGTTTCGAAATAGTATTGCAAGCAAACATGTTATCACCAAATTCCAAAACATAACACTTAACATTTATAACACAATTACTACAACATCATGGGTTTCAAAATAGTATTGCAATCAAACATGCTATCACCAAATTCCAAAACATAAAACTTAACACTTATAACACAATTACTAAAACATCATGGGTTTCGAAATGGTATTGCAATCAAACATGTTATCACCAAATTCCAAAACATAACACTTAACACTTATAACACAATTACTACAACATCATGGGTTTCGAAATGGTATTGCAATCAAACATGTTATCACCAAATTCCAAAACATAACACTTAACACTTATAACACAATTACTACAACATCATGGGTTTCGAAATGGTATTGCAATCAAACATGTTATCACCAAATTCCAAAACATAACACTTAACACTTATAACACAATTACTACAACATCATGAGTTTC
>NC_021162.2:35590175-35601866 GCF_000331145.2 Cicer arietinum | reverse complement strand
ATATATATTAAATATAACTTAACAAATATCTCAAAATATCTAGATATTTGTTAAATTACCATTTCACCCGTAACGCATTAAATTCTTCGTAAAAGATTCACCGCAGTTATTTTAATTTATTTATCGACGAGTAAATCTAAACCGCATCAAAATAACTTCTTGATCATATAAACTCCAAAATATTATTAACTTTGGCTAAAAAGCCTCCGAGCCAAAATCCAAAATACATAAAAATGCATAAAGTGTACTTTAAAATTATGGGTTCATGCACTCTCCTCGCCACCTTCACTTAGCCGCAGTTTGTCGCATAATTCGCTATTTGCTAGGTAGCTCTCAACGAGGTCTCTTCTTTCCCATGGGCACAGTTCCCAAATTGATTGTCTATAGTGATGCTGATTGGGTTGGGTGTCCCGACACTCGGCGATCTGTCACCGGTTGGTGCATGTTTCTCGGTTCTTCACTGATATCATGGAAAAGTAAGAAACAAACACGAGTCTCTATATCATTTACTGAATCAGAGTATCGTGCTATGTCTACTGCTTGTTCTGAGATAATTTGGCTTCGTGGTCTTTTGGTTGAACTTGAATTCCCTCAAACAGAGTCGACGTCTCTCTATGCTGACAATACAAGTGCTATTCAAATTGTTGCAAATCCTGTTTTTCATGAGTGCACCAAATATATTGAAGTATATTGTCACTCCATCCGTGAGGCCTATGATAATCAGATTATATCCATCCCTCACATCAATACTCATTTTCAAGTTGCAGACATTCTTACCAAAGCTGTTCCTCGCCCGCGCCATCAGTTTCTAGTTAGCAAATTGATGCTCCTTGACCATCCGCATAAATTTGAGGGGGGATGTGAATCAGGAAATAATATTAATTTGTAATTATATTTATCAGATTTCCAAAAATAAGTTAGACAAATCAGGATTTGATTTGATCTCTTTAATTTGTAATTATGAGATGTAAATGTGGTAACAATTGTATATATGGAAAAATATCAAAGCAAGAGGGACATCAAACCCTAATTTGTGACATGTTCGACTCGGTTGAAAAACCCACACAATCTGGTCCTAAAACACACAAACTTTAAGCTACTTTTACAACAAAAAGAAAGTTTAAACACATAATCATGACCAAAAACATATTTCTTATATGATTTCAAAAACTTTTTCTGAAACTTAAACACCCAAACTCTAAAATTAAAATTTCAAATTCCAAAAAAATGGCCATATACAAAAATGAAATCCCAAGGCAGATGTTATATATATGGTCCTGATACCATAATTTTAGAATTTCTATTAAACATAAGAGGAATTTTATAACTACAATGGAAGTGAAAATAGGAGACTGAGTATCTTCCGTTATTGTTAATTTTTTTCTTGAAAATGTTGAGGCTCTTCAAAACGACTTTGGATATTTTTTTTTTATTTCTCTTATATTTAGAGAGAAATAAACACATCAATAATTTTGATAAATTTTACATAAATAAAAATAAATAAAAAATGGATTGAGTATCTAACTTTTCCAAACATGAGGGAGAAAAGAAGAGAAGAAAGGGAGATGATCTAAATACCAAATTATGAGCATTGCCCCTGTTTATAAAATCTGTCCATCACAACATACTCTCTATGGATGTTATTAAAATAATGAGGGAGGGAATAAGAGACCCAAAACTATAGAGCAACTGTTGTATGCAGTTGCAATTATTAGAGAGAAAGTGTATTTTCTAAATTTTGACATAAAATTATTAAATTAATATAATTGATGTCATGTAATATATTTTTTAATTGATTTAATATTATTGAGACAATGTTAAATTTAAAAGATATTTATATGTTTTAATTTTAAAATATTAAAATGTAAGGCCTTTTATTAAGTAAATTTGTTTTTTGAGAATATTTTAAAAGTAAAAGTTTTGTTTGTCATTGAAGCATAAAATAATTTCTTTAGTGAAGTTACCTTCAAATCGATCATGAATTGTGAAAAACTAACACGGAACAAATTCATTCTCATTGTTCTTGTTGTAAATGAGCGTAGTTTACAGAAAGGAAAATAAAAAATAGTCAAAATACATAGATCAGTATGAATTTAATTATTAATAAGAAGAAAACTAAGTCAACTATTAGATTATGGGATAGATACCTCAACATCATAAATTTGTTGTCATGGAAAAGGGACATTTGCATATGGGTTATTGTGAAGGAAGTTCAAGACTGCAATGTCCATAATAAAATAAAATATGAGTAGAAGAAGCTCCTTTGTATAAAAGATATAATGATAGAGTTGATATACAACAAGGATATTTATAATTAATTTTTGGGGACTTATATTGGAGATTTTTTTTATAATTAAAAGGTATTTACACCAAACGGATATGTAGTTTATTTATGTGTCGTAATAACGCTTACATTTAACATTTAACTGTTTTAGTAAATATTTAATATTTTTAAAATTGAACTATTGGAAATATTATTTTAATGAATATTTTAAATTTGTCCTTGTGTTGATATAAATAGTGGTGCAACTGATCAGTTTGATTTGATTTTCTGCGAAAAATGAATTCAAAACAATGAAATTTGCACGGGTTAGTTTGTTCGATTTTACTTGTTTTTAATAGCTAGAGCCGAATCAAACTAAACCAATGATATACAAGTTGGTTCGGTTCGAGTGGTTGGATTTCAAAAAAGAAAAAATGATAAACATTTTAATTTTTTTGGCAGAATAAAAAAAGAATATATAAGTACAATGACCATTTTAATTTCTTCATTTAAAATATAATTTGGAATAACTACAAACTCATAATTTAATCATCCAAACACTAAAACAAAATATGCAGTAACATTACATAATTTGGTCCCCTAAAACAAAATTTGAAATAACATAATGCAATAACAACCCAAGTTAAAATACAAAACAAGCAGTAGTGTGTCAAATTAAACCAAAATTTAGTTAATTAGATTCTAAATGAGAATTTAAATTACAATGCAAAATAACAACAATTCAAAGTAGCCAGTAACAGTCCACTTGAATGATAAAAATATGAAATAAAAAAAATAAATAAACACTTAAAAATTATAATTATGAAATTTATTTCCCACGTGAATAGATCAAATTAAATATAACCTTAGATTGCATTCTTCATTCATGTCATGTCATCTGTATTAACTCCAATACTAATAATATGTAATTCAACAATTTTTAAAAATTGAAACACACAATCCATAATAAATTAGTTTGATAATATAATAACAAAGTGAACAAAAATGAGAGTTGAGTTACAAATCAACTTTCATACTTGCTTCAAGTTGTTGCACTTCATCCATTTGTGCTATTAAATCAATTACCTTTGATTTTCTTATTCAATCTTGGGTACAAGTCAAAGCTTCAACAATAGTGAAACTTAAACTACTACGAAATGAATCAAGTATGAGACCTCTTGTACTAAATGCAGACTCAGATGACACTGTAGACACTAAAATAGCCAATATATCTCTAGCCAAGCGAGAAAAGACATAATATTTTTTAGATTTTTCTTTCTACCACTATAAAATATGAAAATAATTTTTACTATCTTCAACATCAACATCAACCTCAATATACCTATTCAACTCACTCTTTTGCACATTTTTTTTTCATACTCAATCTAAATGGAGTATCCCAATCACCATCTTGAGGTTACACTACTAGACTCACTTTTATCATTAGGAATGAGATATTCCATCACATAATGCTCAAATAATTTCTTGACAAGATCTTTTAATGTTTTCAACATATATTCGCTCTTATCACTATCATACATCTTATTAAAACAAAATTCAATATATTCATACTTAAAATGGGGATCTAGACAAACAACCACAAACAAAAGATAGTTTATAACATTATTATCCCAACACTTGTTAAACTTCACTTGTATATTTGTTGTCATCATTCTCAGCTTTTCATCCTCACTTTTAGTCCATTTCTTTAATGATTTCTGAATGTCACATAATTTTTTGAAGAATGTATTAGATGTAACATGCAATGAACCGGAAAAGTAAAGAGTTGGATCATGAAAGATCTTTAAAAAGTTCACAAATACATGTGCATGTTCCCAATCAAAGCGATTAAGAATACCTACTTCTTCACTAGCAAAAAACACAACAAATGAATTATCTTGATGTTGAAGTCGATTAAATGCCTTTTCATATTTCACAACAGCTTCTAACATCCAATTGGTATAGTTTCAACGAGTTCGAACATTAAGAGCTATCATTGTCTTACTATCTGTATTACATTATTTTGCGCACTTTTTAAAACTAGAAAGCCTAATTGGAGATGTCTTAACAAACTTGTAGACACCCCTTATCTTTTTAATAGATGACTCAATGGTAGTTAACCCATCACTAACAATCAAATTCAAAATATGAGCGCAACATCTCATGTGTATGAACTCTCCATTTAACAAACTATGACCATTCTAATCATTCATTCATCTAACTAAGTATGTGATATCAACAATATTAGCACTTGCATTATCAAAAGTTACACAACAAACATTTTTTTCATCCCCTAATTTTTCAAGAACTCCTCTATGGTTTTCCAATGGTTTCTCCTTTATGATCAGAAATCAAATCAAAACTCAATATCTTCTTATTCAACTCCTAACCTTCATCAATATAATGAGCAATAACACACATGTAATTCAAATTTTGGATTGATGTCCAACAAACTTTGGTAAGGGAACCCATTTGTTTATTCATAGATAATAAGCTTTTCAACTTTTCTTTCTCATCATTATACAAAAGTATGCAATATTTAGCAATCATAATACGACAAGGAACTTTAAATCTAGGAAAAGTCACACCCACAAAGTATTTAAATCCTTTATTTCAACATGTTTAAAAGCAAGTTCACCCCTAATTATCATCTTTGCTAAGGCTGAACGAGTCATATCTTTACTTAATTCAACAAGCTTAAAACTAACAGTTTTGTTTGGGTCATCTTCACAATCTTTTCCTATATTAAGTGTTTTCTATTTCTTACCAAGTACCCTATTTGAATTTTTAAGGCAAACCTTATAATGGTCATTCATGTTCTTGGTTCCATGACTAGAACTACTGCATGTATAAGTTTTTTTTACAATAATTACATTCAGTCATATTTTTATTCTTTGTAAAGTGCTCCTAAGCTGAAGAAGGAGGTCTACTAGGTTTTCGTTTCAATACCTTTTGTTGTGCAACCGGTTCTAGTTTCATAATTGAACCTTCTACTGCTCCTTGTTGTGTTGCAATTGGTTTCAGAACAAACACACATTAAATATGGAGACAACAATCAAAATAGGAAACCATCAAAATTGAAAAAAGAAATAGTAATCAAAATAGACAACAATCAAAGTACAACAAATTAGGAAATAACAATCAAAACTTTACTGAATGTACAATACAATAGGAAACAATGATTAAAATAGAAAAAAGAAACAACAACAAAAATTGTTACCTCAATGGAGAGAAACAAATTGTGATAGAAAAAAACCTATACAAAGAAACGGAGAGGAGGTCACGACGGTGAGAAACGGTCGAGAGAGGGATAATGAAAGAGTTGTGAGAGAAACAAAGACCGGGGAGAAAACGGTCGTGGGTTGTGGCAGTGAGGAGAGAAACAAAGAGTGAGGTGAAAGGCGACGAGGTAGGCAACACAATTTCAACGAGTGGGCTATGGGCGGCGAGATCAGAACTAAGGAGGATGATACGATACTATCAATCCCAGTGAACGTGAGTGAATGAAAGGTTGTTGCGGCAGAGTGTGGTTGTGTCTGTGTCTGTGGGAAGATATCACTAGGATTTAGAATTGGATTTAATGGGTGATGGGTCTGATTGTTGTACCCAAAAAAAGTTGTCTTAGTGGCCATATTTATATGTATATATATATATATATATATATATAGGTATGGTTTGGTTCGGTTTTTATTGGTTTTTAAAACTAAAATTCAATACCCGAACCAATAATCTCTGGTTTACATTGGTTTAGTTTGATTTTTTACTCGAACCAAAAATAACGGGTAATTTTTGGTCTGGTTTGGTATGGATATTCGGGTTGATTGAATTTATTTTGTCCACTTACACCGCTAATTGAGGAGGTATAAAATATAATTTTTTTATTCAGTGCGTACAAATAGAAAGTGGATATAAACGGTTAATCACACATGCTTAGTAGCCGAAAAAGAAAAACAATATGACATGTTATCATTCCTGATTTATTCATCATAAAAATTAATTTCAAATAATTTTGTAAAATTGATTATAGTTAAAAGTAAGTTGATTGTTAAATATGTGTTGAGATTTGGATACACATAAAAATAAGTTAAAATATAAATATGTCGGTAAAATTCATATTTAGAGTTAAAAGCTATAACTTTTAATTATAATTTCAAATGAATTATAGAATTAAACTGAATTCAATTCAATACCATCTAAATATGTCAAAATTAATTTTAGACTCTAAAAACAATTTTATCTATTTCAAAAGTGAAATCAAGCATACATACAATATGTTATTCTACCTCTTCTCTTATCATGAAACCGATAGTCTTTTATTTTTTATTTTTATTTTTTGTGAAATTACATTTTTTATTCTTTAAGTTATTTTTAGATTTTACTTTAGTCCTTTAAGTTTTTTTTTTGGGTTCTATTTGGTCCCTTAAATTATATATGTTAAACACTTTACTCTCTTAAATTTTGTATTATTCTATTTTAGTCCCTTAAATTATAAACATTAAAACGATTTAGTCCATTTAGTTATAAATATTAAATAATTTTATCTCTTAAATTACATACATTAAACAATTGAGTCTTACCTATCAAGGTCTAATAGTTTAACTTAATAGACTAAAGTGTCTAATGTTTTTAACTTTAACGGATCAAAATATTTAATATTTGAAACTAAAGAGATCAAAGTGTTTAACATTTGTAAATTAAGAGACTATCATAAAATCAAAAAAAGTTATGACCAAAGTGTCTAACCAATATAACTCAATAAATCAAAATAAAATAAAGAAAAAGTTAAGAGACCTAAATAAAATATAAAAAAACCAAAAAAAGTCCTTAAATTTTATTTTGATTGAGCAATATTATGATTAAAATTAACTCATGTCAAGTTAATACATGCATTAGAATATGTTTTTGATTTATTCTAATTCTTATCTAACCATCTTTATCTTCTATTATTTCTCGAACATTTATGTATTCTATTGGCTAAATAGCACCCGTGATCCTTTAACTTAATTTCAGTTAAAATTTCAGTCATTTATCTTTGTTTTTCTTCCCGATTTGGTCCTTTATTTTAAGTGACAATTTAATCTTTTATGTTTTAAAATGTCAACATTTTTTTTTTCAAAAATTCATAAAAATTTCAAACAAAACCCATAAAATTAATTAATTCTTCAATATAATACAAATTTAATCAAATTCGTTGTTGAGACAAAATCCCAAACTAATATTTTGATGATAACTAAACAAAAGTTAATTAAGACTTATAATTATGATTCTAAGTGTTTTGGTATTTAACATGTGTGTTTGAGTGTATTAATCCAAGATAGAATCCAAGTAAAGCAAGAATAAATCAGCATGAAAAGCAAAATCTGAACAAACAAGAAACGAGAACATTGTTGACAAAATCTGGAAAACGGAGAATATTCTCCACTATAAGAATTAATGGAATTTGTGAGGGCCAAAAGCCCTCACAAACGAGGGAAAGCAGCCACAACAGAGATATTTGTGGCGGCCTTAGGCAGCCACAAATAAGCTAGTTACAAACCTCTGTGGTGGCCAAAACGACCACAAAATTTAATTTTTTTTCGTTACCATTTGTGAGGACCAAGACCGCCACAAATTCCTCCTTTTGTGAGGGCTTAGGCCGTCACAAATTCCAGCTTTTGTGAGGGCTTAGGCCGCCACAAATGTTAAAGCTGATTAAAAAAATTAAGCTTTTGTGGGGGTCCAGACCGCCACAAATTTCTCCTTTTGTGAGGACTTAGGCCGCCACAAAGGATGAAAATGATTAAAAAAAAAATTGTGAGGGCTTAGGCCACCACAAATTTTTGACTTTATTAAAAAATAATTTTATTAAATTCAAAATTAATATTATATATAATACATTAATATTAATATAAATTTAAAATTTAAAATATTTAATTAAAATTTAAATAAAATTTTAAATATAATATTTAAATTTAAATGTAAATTAAATTTAAAATTTAAAATAAATATTATATATAAAAATATAATATTAATATTAATTAAAGTAAGTACTACCAAACCAAATAAAATATTCCAAAATGAATAAATCATGTCATACAAATAAAAAATTAAACACACCATAATTAAATAATAATGTATGATGTATTCATACAAACCAAAAATAAAATTATCAAATATTATTCAAGTACATCAATCATCGTAATAATTCCTCTGATCAAGCGCTTCACTCCCTCCATCATTATTTGCTGGAATGTTTTCTGGCGACAGAAGTCCCTCAAAAGTATTATTAATTTGTGTTGGAGGAGACATCATTGTTTGAAATTGGATTTCATCTTCAATTACACCACCACTAGTCGAAGGAGGAGCCATAGTTGATTGAGGTTGATTTAAATCAGGTCTGATCAAGCCAGTTGTTGACATAATTGGTCGGTATGGAGTTTGATCTGGTTGAGGTTGAGGAATTTGAGGTTAAGATGACGGAACATAGTGATAATTATTAAAATATTTTCGTTGCTGAAACATTGGCTGCTGGAAGGCGGAGTTCGAAGGATCCTGGTGTTGCTGTTGGAAATTTGGAGGCGATTGTTGTTGTTGGGAGTATTGAAAGTAATTTTGTTACTGCTGGAATAATGGTTGTTGATGCAAGTACTGAGGCCGAGGCGGGAACTGCTGATGAAACACAAGAGGAAATGAAAATTGTTGCTGTTGAAACTGTTGTTTCTGCTGAAACTACTATTGCTGCTCTTGAAACTTTTGTTTCCATTCCTCATTTAGTTTATTAATTACTGCTTGTATCAGCTGCTGTGTCTTTTCTTCTTGCTCACTTGCCCATTGTTCCTTTAATTGGTCAAGATTATCTATCGATGGACGGTGAGATCGATCCGTACTAGCATAAGAAAAAGACATCTCAATCTAAATATAGCCTGTTGGACCTTTCACATATGTTGACGATAAACTACCAGCACCCAACACACGTCCTTTGTACTTGCCACCACTAATGTTCATAAAACTTGCGGTCTCATATTGCTTTCGCTCTGGACCAGCTCGCTGAGTAGGAGGAAGAGTAGCTTGATGATCATCTCATTCTTTCATGACTTGTTGAAGTTGTTCCTATATAAAAAATAAAAAATTAAAAAATTAAAATAGTTAATTAATATATAATAATTTAGAGGGCTAATTCATTATAATTAGAATGCATATATATAGTTAAAGAAATATATATGAATGTAAATACTAATTAAATATATATTTACCTGAATCATTTGTGATAATCCATTAGTATACTCATTTATTTCAGGATAAACATGAAGATAACGATGTATCTCAGCTTGAGTGACCTCCCTTCCAAGCTGCTTTTCTTAAAATATTAAATTAATGTCAAGTTTAATTGGTGAAATATAATAATTAATTAAATATAAATTAATAGATATATATTAATAGTAATTACCATATAATGTTTAATTTCTCCAGCAGACATGGAACCTCCCTTATGAGTACTGGTACCCCTCTCAGATGCTCTATTAATCTTTGTTTTTTCTCTTTTTTGTTTGTAAGCATATGTGTTCGATTTCCTCCACAAAGCACTTCAAACATTTTCACCAATCCAATTCGACTGTTTTTCCTCGACCTTATTACGTGGGTACGCCAACATAGATGACATACGCTTGGAGAAACGATGATCAAAAGAAGTCAAAATAGCAGCATTACGCTCTCTTTTCCAAGTACATTTTGTCTGTTGTTTGTTTAAATTTAAAAAATATAAAAATATAATTCAATTAAGCAGTTAAATGTATAATTAGTAATTAAATAAATTAATTCAGTCACTTACTTTGAAACAATGTAAAAATTGATCAACGTCACTAAATTGAGGTGTCTTATCCTGTTTTATCTCACTCTAAGACAACCATGATTTTTTATATTTCTCTTGTATGACTTCAACAATTGCCTTTGCAAATGATTTAAAAGGAAGATATCTTCAAAGTTTACATGCAAATTAAATATAAAAATTAACTAATAAAATAATGTAAAATTCAATAATTGACAATAATGAAGTATTTAATGGGCATAATTTAAAGTAGTTTACATATCTATTTCCTTCTGGAATAATGACAACGCAGTTGTAGCAATCAACACATCTGATTTCCATTATTTAGTCTATGGTATAAGGCTCTATAGGGATCTCAGGATATAGGGGAATAGCTCCACCACTAGTACCAATCGTCGGCATGAGAGATGAGTCATTAACAACACGTGGTTTAACAACTTTTTTCTTACCACATGATGTTTTGGTTATTCCTCGTATTCCAGCCATTACCGCTCCTCTTGATCCTCTTAATCTTTCCGATCCTCCTGATCCTCCTACTCCTGGCACTGAAGCCATGTCTATATATATCCATATCCATACATATATATGTGTATGTACAATTAACATAAATTAATAAAAAAAATACATAAATAAAGAAATATATAAATTATATATATATATATATATATATATATATATATATAAAGTGTCGTTCATATTTTATATTACAATATAATATTATATATATACACACACACATTTCACATAATTAATTAATTGTCTTTGTCATCGTCATCATTTGATGAGTTAATTAAGTCACTGTCTTCATCATTCTCTAATTCTTCTATTTCTTGTTCATCAACTCCTTCTCCAATGTTTGACTCATGACAAAGTTGACTAATAGTCTCATCTCCAATCACACGATCCAAATTTGACATTTCATCCATTTGATATGCAACTTCTTCATTTTGACCTGCTTCAACTTCTTCGATTCCACTTGTTGGTCTTGTTTTGATTGCAGCACACCAACCTTGTTTGCTTCTGACCGTTGATGGATAAGGAACATAATACACTTGTCTTACATTATGGGCCAGGGCAAATGGATCAAATCGTGGATATTTTTTGCTCATACGAATGTTTACAATATTGGATATCAAATTGATCTTAGTTCCTCTACTAGATGGATCAAACCACTAACACTAAAACAACAACACATTTTTCACATAATCTAGGAACGAATTGTCAATTTCATAAATATGCTCAATTATGCCGTATAAATCTTCTACTACACCACTATCAGCACTTTTCATACAAAGTCCAGTATTAATTATTTCTTTTCCTTCGGTCCAAGATTCAGTGTGAAATTTGTATCCATTGACATAATAGGTGTGTCATTCTTTGAAACTTTTACTCGGGGCCCATAGATAAGTGCCTCAAGTGGATGTTTATAGAAGTTTTTTCTTCGAGATGTACTTGTTGTTGAAACAATAATGGGAAATTTGAATGTATATCAACAGAAGATTGTCCTATAGTTAAAAATGCCTTGATCGATGACCATATGGTGAATATCAATTTAAATATATAAATATAATTAAAGATCAAGAGGGATTTAAATCGTACTCAATGTATGGTTTAACTTCAGTGC
>NC_021162.2:35589244-35589960 GCF_000331145.2 Cicer arietinum | reverse complement strand
CAATGAGTGTTGAAGAACACAAATTCTTGAAATATTGACTCACTTTAATAAGTGGGTTCAATACATGTGTCAGTAAAGCACTATAGGCAATAGGAAGTAAACACTCTAAAAATATATGACAATCATGACTTTTTATCCCATACAGCCTCCCACTTCCTTCATCGGCACATATTGTCAAATTAGAACAATAATCGTCAGGCGTCCTCAACTCTTTGATCCAATGATAAACAGATTTGGCTTCATCAGCAGATAAAGTGTAATTCACACAAGGTTTTAGAATCTTGCTGTTGTGCTCCACCAACAACAAATCTGGTCGTCTGCAATATATACCTGTCTTTTCTAGCTTTGTCACTATCTTTTGTTTTCCCTTTCACATTCATCACAATATTAAATATGTTGTCAAAGAAAGTTTTCTCGATATGCATAACATCAAAATTATGTCTCAAAAGATTATCTTTCCAATACGGTAGATCCCAAAAAATACATCTTTTTGTCCAATTGTGCCATTGTCCGTAACCTTGTGGTTTACAAGCCACACCATTAACAACGTGTACCTTTGGCATATCTTTTACTTTATTCCAAACTTATTCTGATGTCAATTTAAGCGGTGGTCCTAGATTTTCTGCATAGCCCTTCATAAATGCAGCTTTGTTCCTTCTAACTGCATGATCAACAGGTAATAACCTACGGTGTGAGTCAAACCACGATGCATTCCT
>NC_021162.2:35573851-35589161 GCF_000331145.2 Cicer arietinum | reverse complement strand
CCAACAAGAATAAGGAGTAGACGATGCTTGTATGTAAGGCGTAAATCCATATGAGGATAATCCAAGTCTTACATTGCGTGGATCTGATGCAAAATCAGGATGCATTTGATCAAAGTGTTTCCATGCTTGACCACCAGACGAATGTCGCAAGTCATATGAATTTCTTTTATTCTCATAATGCCACATCATCTTTCCTGCAGTTTGTATTGATGCAAACATTCTCTGCAATCTTGATACAATAGGTAGGTAAAACATTGCTTTATTTGGAATTGATTTTCCCCTACTTACCCTAGAGTTATTCCTTTGGTGATACCTTGGTTGTTGAAAAAACTTAAATTTGACTAAGTTGACATCATTTATACCAAATTCATTGTCATAATACAACATGCAACCTTTAACACAACAATCAATTCTCTTGGCACCTAATCCTAACTTTGACACTAACCGTTTAGCATCGTAATAACTTTGCGGCAAACCATCTCTAATAGGTGTTGCGTCTAGCAACATTTTAGACATCAAATCTAAAGGTAAATCACGAACACGAAATTGACACTTTAGACCTAACAGTCTAATACACATTGATAACTTTGAGTTTGGAGATCCTTCAAACAACGGTTTATTTGTCTCTTTCAAAAGACCCTAAAATCTCTGAGCTTCTTCATTTGGAAGTCAATCGGTATCGTCATATTGATCTTCATTGAATGAAAAATTAACCCCAACAACATCCGAAATCATATCATTCATCACGTCAAAATGTTGATAGTTATAATAATCTAATCTACACCTAACATGTTAGTACTACTTGAAGGACCTATGTTATTCTCCACACGTGTACTAGTATTAGGCGCCGTCGGGGACTCTTCCCCATGATTAGTCCAAATCCAGTAGTTAGGCATAAATCCATCTTCATATAAATGCACTCTTATTTCATCTTCACTCTTATACTGTCTACATCAACATAAACAACATGGACATCTCATCCCCCCTTCATCTACAAAATTGAGAAAGTGTTCAACCTTGTTAGCTAAACGTTGTTTAAGACCCTCCCTTCCAAGAAAATTCTTATCGTACATCCAATTACGGTCTATATCCATATGTGTGTGTGTGTGTGTGTGTCTATATATATATAAATTGCTTTATTTTTCAAAAACATTATATATAAATTATGACATACTTTATATGTCAATTAGGGGAGCATTTACAAACAATATAATAAATCATTATTGAGACTATAAATATATAAACCAAAATAAAATTTTAAATGATATTTCATGAAATTTTTCATAAAATAAGTCCTTATATATAAGCAAAAATATAGACTATTAAAGTATATAAATTTTTTGTACGAACTCAACTAAAACTCTTTTTAATGACTAACAACAAATATTAATACAATCAATTTTAATAATGTTTTTAAAAAAAATATTATATTAAAATCAATAAGTTTTACATGTGGTTAAAATTTTTATTTATCATATATTATGTAAACAACATAATTTCTATTTTTTTTAAAACAAATCTATACTAACATTTCTAATGACGAGCTTTTTATATATTTTATAAATAATATAAAAATATCTTATATTTATAATATCACATATTTTACTAATCTATATTTAAAATGTATAAAATACTAACTTGATGTCGGACAGTGTCTGACTTGAAGCTTTCACACAATTGAGAACTCTTCGAAGTAAACACAATATCACCACTGTCAAAATAAAAATTAAATAATATTCATTAAATAAACAACTTCAAATCAAAAAGAAATTTAAAAAACTAAATATAAAATAAAAACTTACCAAAGTTCAAGATACAAGGTAGAGAAAAAACTTGGAGAAATAATATTTGTAGAGAGAAGGTGGAGAGAAAATTTAGAAAGAAAGTTTAGAGAGAAGATAGAAATGAAAAATGATAAGAGGAGTGATTATAGAAAAATTTGATCATTTGTGGCGGCCAAAGCAGCCACAAAATCCAACGATGACTAAAGCCTTTGTGGCGGCCTAGGCAGCTACAACTAGAAACGATACATTGGACATTTGTGGCGGCCTTTGTAGCCACAAAGTGTAACGGTCCACTGATTTTGTGGCGGCCTGGGCTGTCACAAATGGTTTGCCTTTGTGGCGGCCTTTACCCTCACAAAAGGGTGTATTTGTGGGTGACAAATCCCTCACAAAGGACTACAACTTATGCTGGATTTTGTGGCGGCCTAAGCCCTCACAAAACCCAGCTGAAATTGTAGTCCTTTGTGAGGGTTTTTTCAGCCACAAATAATGACCAATTTGAATTTTAGTATTTGTGAGGGCTTTTTCGGTCAGTAATTTGTGAGGGTTTTTTTCGGCCACAAAATGAGTGTTTTCTTGTAGTGCTCCAGGTCCAAGATTGGTCATAACAGCCCTAAAGTAAATCAATCTCCACTAGTTAAAATAAGTTTTAGCCTCTGGATTTTACATCAATATCATCAACACTTGGCAAGAAACAAACTGAGATAATCAAATTCAAAGAAACTACTCGAATCACAAAGAGAGAAGATCACGAATTAGCAAGATCAGACAGATCTAAACCTTTTCCATCTTAAAACTGTCAAGAAAGATAAATGATCTTGAGATATACAAAATGTCCATATTGATTAGGAAAACATCCAGAATGATCGAAAACTAAACCTCCAGATTGATTATCAATCTCCAAGATGTTAGAGACTAAATCTCCATAATTTTCAATAAACATTCTGCAATAGTTCATTATCATTCTCCAAGCTGTTTTGACAGAATCATAACTCCAGATCGAATCAATGGCATCAACAAATATATCTGAAGTATAAAGGATCATTAAACACAAGAGAAATCTGATCAAGAACGAAGAAATTGGTTCAGTCAAACATAACTCAAAAATGTTCAAATGCTGAAATATTTTTAATCATATAAATTGGTTTTTGGTAAAAACTGACATAGCACTACCAACATCTCTTTTTGACCATTATTAAATGTCCTAAAAGCCTATAAAAGGAAGGCCAATGCTCAAGGAAAATGCAGAACTTCAAGTGCTAAGAAAATCCATCACTTACTTACAATCATACTTGAATTTCTCTCACCCACATACATTGAATCAGTTCTGATTTTTCCCATTCTATTTCTCGAATCATTCTCGTGTATTTCTCTGTCAAAGAATCATAACTCAAACAAGTGTTGATCCTTCTCACATTCTGACAAAACACTTTAAATCATATCATTGTAAACTCAAGGCTATAGTGTGAAGTATAGTTTTGAGTAAGCTTGTAGGAAATCCTTTTATGATTAAAAGGTGAACTGTAAAATCCTATCCAAAGATGGATATGTGATTTGATTGAACTCCTTTCTAGGTGGAAATGATTTGTTCTTGTAACAAATCAAGGTTGATCTGAGCTAGGTGTTGTAAAACCAAGAAGGTTCTTTGTTTTGAACAATTAGTGGAAAATCTCATAGTTGTGAGGAATAGACGTAGCCCGAGTTGGGTGAACCAGGATATATCCCTGTGTGCTATTGTTTCTCTTATCTCCTTATTTATCAAGTCTGATTAATTATTTAAGTTAAAAAGATATATTGAATTTTAGTAAAAACTTTCTCTATTTTTTAGTAAAAACTAAGAACGTTATCTGTTTTCTATTTTCTTAACCAAGATCATTCTTGAGTTGAATTTTTAAGTATTTTCAGGAAATTTTTAAATAGGGAGATTTACAATTCAAACCCTCTTCCTTGTAAATCGACTTCTCTACTACAATTGGTATCAGAGCTCAGTCTCTAAAGTTGAACACATAACAAGTGTTTGAGAAAACGATCTTGAAGAAAAATGTCAAAAGATATGTACATTGCTAAAGAAGGGTCATCATACACACCACCTTACTTTGAATTCACAGACTACTATTTCTGGAAAAGAAAAATGCAGTTGTTCCTGAAATCTCAAGAAACAGGAATGCGGTGCATCATTACATATGGGGATTTCATACCAAGAGTCGACCAAAATGATTCAACTTCTGCTGAAAATAAAGAAGCAGATTGGACAGGAGAAGAAAAATCTAAGGTACTCCTAAGCTCTAAAGCTCAATTATTCTTATCGTGTGCTTTTAGCAGGGTAGAAAGTGAAAGATTTGATGAATGCACAACTGCTAAAGAACTATGGGATACGTTACAAACTCATCACGAAGGAACAAGCCATGTGAAAGAAACAAGGATTGATATATGCATAAGAAAGTTTGAACTCTTTGAAATGAATGAAGGAGAAACCATTGATGAGATGTACTCAAGAATCACAACCATTGTAAATGAAATGCACTCCTTAGGGAAAGCATACTCAGTACAAGATAGAGTCAGAAAGATCATGAGATGTCTTCCAATAATATGGAGACCAATGGTGACAGCCATAAGCCAGACCAAGAATCTTGACGTACTCGGACTGGAGGAATTGATTGGAAAATTATGAGCACATGAAGTGCTGCTACAAGAAGATAGACCAATCAAAAAGGGCGTAGTAAAAGCTTTGAAAGCATATCAAGAAATTCCACCATTACAACAAATGAGTACTCAGAAGAAATCGAACAAGAAGATGTTGATGAAGAAATAGTACGTCTTACAAGAAAGATACAGAGAATGTTGAGAATAGGAGATCAAATCAAAAATGAATTTTCTAATAAAAAGCAAAACTTCAAAATAGAGGTAGAAAAAAGTCAAATCACATGTTTTGGATGCAATAAACAATGACATTATAAAACTGAATGTCCCTTGAACAAAAGAGCACCAAAGAAGTTCCCTTTCAAGAAAAAATCCATGATGGTGACCTAGGATGATTCTGGTGAATCGGAAACAGTGGAACCTGAAGAAGCCAACTTATGTTTAAAGGTAGATACTAAAGACAAGGAGGTAATAAATTTTGAACCATGTCTTTTATCTGAACAAATTGAAAAAGAATTTGATAGCTTACTTAATAACTCAAATCTGCTTGTTCAAAAATGTAGCTCTTTAAAGGATCAAGTTAAAAAAAAAATCTCAATTTAAGGAAAGTAATGAAACTGAAAACCAAGAATGTTCTACGATCCAAAAGGAGAACGTTCTCCTTAAAACAAAAGTTGAACTT
The DNA here is from genome assembly GCF_000331145.2 of Cicer arietinum. NCBI lineage: Eukaryota > Viridiplantae > Streptophyta > Magnoliopsida > Fabales > Fabaceae > Cicer > Cicer arietinum. The sequence continues at coordinate 35,584,055 of NC_021162.2, read as the reverse complement.
CTTAAAAACAAGTGTTGAGCCTTCTCAGATTATGACAAAACACTTTAAATCATATCATTGTAAACTCAAGGCTATAGTGTGAAGTATAGTTTTAATTAAGCTTGTAGGAAATCCTTTTATCATTAAAAGGTGAACTGTAAAATTCTATCTAAAGATTGATAGGTGATTTGATTGAACTCCTTTCTGGGTGGAAATGATTTGTTTTTGTAACATATCAAGGCTGATCTTAGCTAGGTGTTGTAAAACCAATAAGGTTCTTTGTTTTGAACACTTAGTGGAAAATCTCAGAGTTGTAAGGACTGAATGTAGCCCGAGTTGGGTGAACCAAGATATAATCGTGTGTGCTATTCTTTCTCTTATCTCGTTATTTATCAAGTCTGATTAATCATTTAAGTTAAAAACATAAACTGAATTTTTTATTTTAAGCTAACCAAGAACGTTCTCCGTTTTCTGTTTTCTTAACCAAGATCATTCTTGAGTTGAATTTTTAAGTATTTTCAGGAAATTTTTAAATAAGGAGATTTGCAATTAAAACCCCATTCCTTGTAAATCGACTTCTCTATTACATTCGTAACTCAAATATTCAAATAAACTCATATTTTCATTCTTTATTTGATGTTCTTAAGACTCATTCCCACTGTCCATATAAGAGCAAAATTTCTCCCAAACTTGAACTTCAAGACTCGCTAACCTGTAATAACTGTGATTTCACAAACAAAGGGTCAAACTTGTCAAACACAGACAATAATGAGTGTGATAATAATAATATAAGTAAGGAGAGCGCACAAATAATCATAATAGAGTCGTATCACAATACATCATGATATATCAAAATTTTCATGGAAATAATATTGTATTATAAAGTCAGAATCACTAATGGAAAATCAACATCTCATTATAAAATCAAATCATATAAGAGAAATTATTATCACATTAGATACACATTAACCATAAAAAACAATCACAAAAAAGTGCAATGCTTTCCATGCTCTTAAAAACTATATGATTTGGATATAACACATGTCACTAGGGTAACTTCCACACAGAGAAATCAATCATACCAATGGGGAAAATAAACCTGCCACAAAGACAACTTCTAGGAAGATGCATATGTCATGTCATGATGATGTATTAGCAAAAACAAATATTTCCACACAACCGATGAAGATGCATATTGTAACTCCCATAATTTTTTATCCAAAGAATTACTTAAAAATACTTATTGCTTAGAAAAATTACGACAATATTTTTTAAGTAAAAATACCTAAACTACTATTTATTTAAATAATTAGTAAACCCCAAATAATATACATAATAATTTATAACATAATTTTACTAAAATTTGCAATAGATAAATAAAAACTCCTTCAAAATTTTTTTTTTTATGAGTTATTAGGATATTATGTTTCTCAAAATACCAATGGAATACCTTAGACTTTTTCCTCCTATAAAACAATGTAGTCTCAAAAAACTTGATTTAACTATAATTTATTAGTTTAATTCCAAAAACTTAGTAGTACTTGCATGATTTTCATACAAAAAGTATTTTCTAATTAAATAAGTAAAATACAATTTACAACTTTCATTCCCAATATCACCTAATAGAGTGGAGCTTCTCCCAAACTTGAACTTCTAGACTCATTAACAACGAAGGACCAAGCCAGATATCAATGGATCTAATTTGACAATTTATGGGTAAAAGTCAAAAATAAATTATGAAAACACACTCAAAAAATGTCAATTTCGAAATTGAATGAAGTCAACTTACCCTAAATCGGAAAATAATCAGAGAATAATATAGCCACCTTTCGCGCAGTCGTTTTGGTGTTGGTTTCACTAAAAATTAGACTTAAGGTGAAGAAGGACGATGCAAAATAACGAATTCCAGAAACGGAGAAGTCATATTTTTCTTAGAGAAATTGGGATGATTATGTTAAGATAAAATCTCAATTAATATTTTGATGTAAAAAAACAAATATTAATTAGAGACTATAATTATGATTCTAAATGATGTGTTAATTTAACATGTGCTTTTGAGTGTGATAATCCAAGATAGGTACTAAGCAGTGCAAGCAAAATCAGTTTAAGGAAAAAGCAAAAAAAGAACAACCAGAACCAAAAATGTTCTTGACAAGATTCTGGAAAACCAAGAACATTCTCCACGTTTCTTCATTTCATCAAGAAAGTTCAAATCATCTGTTAATGCAAGGAAAGCTCCTGTAATTTACAAATTCATTTCTAGTACTCTACAAGGAATGTACAACTCTCACATTAGCAAAAGAAACACTCCAAAAGATCAACTAATAAAAAGCATGACTCAAAGAAAAAAAAGACAAAGACCATTCTCTATGTTCAAGAACGATCATTCTCTATTTTCTAATCAAGAACGTTCTTGAAACTGAAGGTTTAGCATGAATTTGAGACATATACACTCTTGATAATGCAACCTTCAAACACCTTCCAAAGAAGATGAAAAAGAAATCATCAGATCTGGAAGTTCTGCAAAAGACAGAAAAAATAAAAACGCAGAATGTTTAGTCAAGAACATTCTTGGTTTTAAATCTGACTTTTTTCACAATCTGACACATGACAACTAAACCCTTTTCAATGGTCATATTAGGTGTCATGAACCTCCTTGAAGCCTATAAAAGGAACTCCAAGCTCAAGGAAAAAATTAGAACTTCAAGTGATAATAAATTCATCACTTACTTACATTTATACACTTGAAAGTCTCTCATCCATCAAAAGAATCAGTGCTATTCATATTCAAATCTCTTGTTATTATTTTATTGAATCTTTTGTAAAGTATCTAACCTCAAACAAGTGTTGAGATTACACCAGATTTTTCCAAACACTTTAAATCATTATTGTGTAAACTCAAGACTATAAGTGTTGATTATAGTTTGAGTAGTTTTTAGCGAATCCTTTTATGGTTAAAAGGTGAAGTGTAAAATCATTTATAAAGATTGATAGGTGACCTGATTGAATCCCTTTCTGGGTGGAAAGGAATTACTGTGTAACAGATGGTTGATCTGAACTAATTGTGTAAAACCAAGAACGTTCTCCATTTGAACACTTAGTGGAAAATCTCACAATTGTGAGGACTAGACGTAGCCCGAGTTGGGTGATCCAGGATATTTCGTTGTGTGATATCTCTTCTCTTATCTCTATTTACTTTCAATATTTTTATTATCAAGTTAAATTTTTTATTTTAACTAACCAAGAACGTTCTTCATTTTTTGTTTTCAAAACCAAAAACGTTTTCCGTTTTCTATTTTTACAACCAAGATCAATCTTGAGTTATTTTCTTAAGTTTTTACACAAAATTTTAAATAGGTGAATTTAAAATTCAAACCCCCTTATTTGTAAATTGATATTACTACTTTAATTGGTATCAAAGCTCGGTCTCTAAAGATTAAACACCTAAACACTGCTAGAGAAAAGATCTAGAAGAAAAAATGTCAAAAGCCAAATAAATTGTTTAATGGGGATCTTCAAACAGACCACCTTACTTTGATGGAATAGATAAGTACTTTTGAAGAATAATATGCAGATGTTTCTGATATGACAAGATACAAGAATTTAACGCATCATTATAGATGGTGATTTCATTCCAAGAGTCGACCGAAATGATTCAACCTCTGATGAAAAGAGAGAAGCGGACTGGACAACTGAAGATAAAACTAAGGTACTCCTAAATTCTAAAGCATAATTACTCTTATCTTGTGCGTTAAGCATTGAAGAAAGCGAAATAATTGATGAATGCAAAACTGCTAAAGAAGCATGTGACACATTACAAACCCATCACAAAGGAACAAGTCACGTAAAAGAAACAAGGATCGACATAGGCATAAGAAAATTCGAACTATTTGAAATGAACAAAGGAGAGACCATTGATGAGATGTACTCGAGAGTTACAACCATTGTAAATGAAATGCACTCCTTAGGGAAAGTGTACTCAGTACAAGATAGAGTTAGAAAGATTATGAGATGTCTCCCAATAATATGGAGACCGATGGTGATAGCTATAAGCTAAGCCAAAAATCTCGAAGTGCTTGCATTAGAAGAACTGATTGGAACTTTAAGAGCATATGAAATGATGTTACAAGAATATAAAATAGTCAAGAAAGGCAAAGCAATAGCTTTAAAAACATCCCAAGAAAGTGTACCGGTACAAACATATAAAAAATCAGAAGAAAAAAACTGGGCAGAAAGATTTTGATGAAGAAATAGCTCTTCTCACCAGAAGAATTCAAAGAATGTTGAGAATAAGAGACCATATCAAGAAATTGTTTCCAAACAAAATAGAAAATCCCAAAACAGAAGTGGACAAGAGCAAAATAACATGCTTTTGCGGTAATAAATTAGGACATTGCAAATCTGAATGTACCTTAAGTAAAAGCCCACCAAAAAGGTTTTCCTTCAAGAAAAAAATCAATGATGGCTACTTGGGATGACTCGGATGAATCTGATGCAGAAGAATGTGAAGAAGCCAACATATGCTTAATAGAAAATGCAGAAGAAGATGATGCAACAAATCGTGAACCTTGTCCTTTGTGTGAACAAATGGATAAAAAAATTTATAACTTGCTAAATGATTCAAACTTTCTTATTTAAAAGTGTAGTTCTTTAAAACAAAAATTTCACAAAGATAAAGAAGAGAAAGAGAAAACTCAGGCTATGCATGATCAACTTAAAAAAGTCATTCAAGATCTGATAGAATCCTAGTCAAAAAAATTTAAAGTTGAAAAACAAGAAAACCAAGAATGTTCTGCAATACAAAAGGAGAATGTTCTCCTCAAAACTGAAGCTGAAATTCTTTTTAAAAAAAACATGTTAAATTTTATTAAAGCTACTGAAACATTTGAAAAAATCAAGGGATCTCAAGTGGGAATCTTTGATAAAGCAGGTATTGGTTTTGATAAAACTCAAAAAACAAAAATGTATGAAAACTTCTTTGTTCCTAAATAAAAAGAGGACAAATGCAAAATCAAATTTTCATACTGCAATAAGATTGGACATCTGGAATTTGCATGTAATTTTAAGAAAAGAGATGAATAAATTAAGAACATAAAGGTCTTTTGAAAAGAAGAACATTATGGAACAAAAACAAAATTTTCTTCAAACCTAAAAAGGGAGAACATTCTATAGGAAGATTGAAAAAAAGAGAATGTTCTGGAACAAAACACTCTCCAGAAAGTTTGACAAAAGGAGAATGTTCTAGAATTTTACAAAAACCAGTTAAAACTCAGTTTTCTAAACCTTTTCAAAGACCAACAACAAAGTGTTTCTAATGTTCCAAGATTGGCCAATTTGAATCAAATTGCTACTTTAAAAAGGAATCAAACTTTAAGGCTAACTCTGAAGGACCCAAGACCAAATGGGTACCTAAAGTTAATATAACACCTTATGCAGGCTGGATTTCAAAATGTCAAGTGAAATCATTGGTTCTTAGAGAGTGGCTGCTAAAGACGTATGACATGTGATAAAAATTGCTTCATCTCTTTTGTCTAGAAAGATGGAGGGTTTGTCACTTTTAGGAACAATAATCAAGCTCAGATTAAAGATAAATGAACAATTTGTAAGAAAAATTATGCTCAAATAACTGATGCTCAATATGTAGAAGGATTAAAACATAATCTTTTAAGCACAAGTCAACTATGTGACAATGGCTTTGAAGTTATTTTCAAACCTAACCTATGTGAAGTCATAAAACAAATTCTGAGGAAGTTTTTTTCTTTGGAATAACAAAGAAAAATATGTATGTTTTATATCTTGAGAAACTTCCTAATGAATCTTGCTTTATGTCAATCGATTAAGACATATGGATTTGGCATAAGCGAACAGGTCATATAAGCATGAAAACAATTTCAAAAATTTCAAAATTAGAACTTGTAAGAGGCTTGCCTAAACTGAATTTTGAAAAAGATAAAGTATGTGCAAAAGGAAAGCAAGTCAAAAGTAGTTTTTATTCAAAAGATTTCATTTCCACAAACTGAATCTTTGAGCTACTTCACATAAATTATTTTGCCCCTATTAAAACAACAAGCTTTGGAGGAATGAAGTATGGTTTTGTTATTGTTGATGACTTCTCACGATACACTTGGATGTTTTTTTTTTTAAACAAAAAGATGATACTTTTGATGCCTTCAAAATCTTTTGTAAAAAGGTACAAAATGAAAAAGATTCCAACATCGTTTTTATAAAAAGTGATCATGGAGGAGAATTCATAAATGTCTCTTTTAAAACCTTCCTTGATGAACTTGACGTTTCTCATAATCTATCTAGTGCAAGAACTCCTCAACAAAATGGAGTTGTTGAAAGAAAAAATAGAACCTTACAAGAAATGGCAAGAAAAATCTTGGAAGATTCTAATGTTGAAAAATATTTTTGGACTGAAGCTATCAATACTTCATGCTATATTCTAAACCATGTATCAAAGAAAAATTATCAATAAAACACCTTATGAAATCTGGAAAAACCGAAAGCCAAACATCTCACATTTTCACATTTTTGGATGTCATTATTATATTTTGAACAACAAAGAAAATATTGGAAAGTTTGATGCAAAATCAAACAAAGTTATATTCTTGGGTTACTCAACTGATTCTAAAGGGTATGATGTTTTCAATTTAAAAACTAAATTTGTTGAAATCATCATGCATATATTATTTGATGATCTTGATTTGAGTAAAAGAGATGATGAAGAAGAAGACCATTATAGGAAACAACAACATAATGTTCCCCAGGAAACCCAAATTGATAAATATTCTATGTTTCATTCTCCTCCTAAAAGTTGGAGAACGATTAATGATCATCCTTAAAATCAAATTACTGGAGATACAAATGATGGAATTAGAACAAGAATGCCATTCAAGGATGATGTCGACAACAACATGGAAATGATCTCCCAAATTGAACCAAAATTATTCAAAAAAGCCATAGTTGATCAATCTTGGATTGAAGCAATGAAGGAAGAACTTCTTGAATTTGAAAAGAATGAAGTATGGACTCTTGTTCCAAATCCTAGAGATCAAACCATCATAGGAACAAGATGGGTATTTAGAAACAAGCTAGATGAAGAAAGTAAGGTTGTAAGAAACAAAGCATGGTTGGTTGCTCAAGGTTACAATCAACAAGAAGGTATAGACTATGATGAAACCTTTGCTCCAGTTGCAAGGTTAGAAGCCATATGAATTCTTCTTGCATATGCATCTCATAAACTTATCAAACTTTTTCATATAGATGTTTAAAGTGAATTCTGAAATGGTTTTTTAAATGAACAAGTTTATGTGCATCTACCTCCCGGTTTTGACGATCAGTCAAAATCAAATCATGTTTTCAAATTTACCAAAACTCTATATGGATTAAAACAAGCACCAAGAGTTTGGTATGAAAGATTAAGTTATTTATTAATCAAAAATGGATTTTTTTTAGAGGAAAAATTGACACTACATTGTTCAACAAAATTGATAAAAATGATTTACTTATTGTTCAAGTGCATGTCGATGATATTATCTTTGGCTTAACTAATGAGAAAATGTGTGATGCTTTTTCAAAACTCATGCAAATTGAATTTGAAATGAGTATGATGGGAAAATTAAGATATTTTCTTAGCTTGCCAATTAAGCAACATGAAGATGGCATTTTTATTTGTCAAGAAAAATATTTAAAAGATCTCTTAACAAAATATAAAATGAATGAAGGCAAAATCATGACTACTCCCATGCATCCATCTTCTTCATTAGATAAAGATGAAAATGGAAAATCTATTTATGAAAAAGAATATAGGGGTATGATAGGATATTTGCTTTATTTAACTGCCAGTAGACCTGACATTGTGTTGGTAGTAGGATTATGTGCTATATTTCAATTTGCACCTAAAGAATCTCATTTAACAATTGTAGAAAGGATCTTTAGATATCTCGACTGTACTATTGATCTTGGTCTTTGGTATAGAAAATGTTATCATTTTGATCTTGTAGCTTAGTGCAACACTGATTATGCGGGATATAAAGTTCAACGAAAAAGCACAAGTGCAGCATGTCAGTTTCTTAGAGAGGCATTAATAAGTTGGTACTGCAGAAAATAAAACACGATTGCTTTATCAACATTCGAAGTTGAATATGTCTCAACTGCAAACTGTTGTTCTCAAGTTCTCTAGATAAAAAATCAACTCGAAGAGTTCTCTTTAAGTTATTCAAGTATTCCAATTTAATGTGATAACATTAGTGCTATAAATCTTTCGAAAAATTGTATTCAACATTCTAGATCCAAACACATTGAAATAAAGCACCATTTCGTTCGTGATCATGTTAATAAAAAGGAAGTTGAATTAATCTTTGTTTATACTCAAAAACAACTTCCTGATATTTTTACGAAACCTCTTGTAGAGGAAAGTTTCAAGAAAAATTGAAAATGATAAAAAAAAATCTAATCAGCTTGCATTATTTTTTTGTTATTGCATAAACAAAGAACGTTCATTAGTCTTCGTTTTTACTCATCATTCTCCGTTTTTTTTTCTCGCTCATCCATCTCTGTTTTTCCTTCACAAAAACAGAAAAGTGATTTTTTTGTTGCATTAATTATGTGTGTTCGTTTGTCTGCAAAAGTGCACTACCATGTTGTCACTACCTATTTTCCCTATTTTCATCATTTCCAACAATTGAACCGTCCCTTCATCCTCCCTTCACAAAATCAATAAACTTTTTGCAACTTCTCCACTTCCAAACTACATCCCCCTTTGTTTTCTTCTTTGAAACTATCTTTGTCTTCCCCAAAGTTCTTTATGTTTCTACGAAAACAAACTCCCTCAAGAGCTTTGAAATGGCTAGAACAAAAATGTATGTGCGCAAGAATCCTTACCGTAACACACCGTCATCATCTCCACCATCCTCGTCTTCCATCAATCGTTCACCATCACCTAGACCAACTCCTCAAGAGTAATCCTCTGATAAAACATTCTCAGACTATATGTCTTCTGTAACACCCCGATTTTCTAAGCGAGGGTGTATTTTTTTTTCAAAAGAAAGTAAAATAAAACAGAGAAATAAATAAGGTAATAACTTTGGATAAATAATCGAGTCATTATAATTTATAAGCAGCGGAAAAATTTCTCAAAATATGAATCCAAAATTATTTACATATCACAAAGTGGTACATGTAACCCACCGAAAATAACATGTCAAGCTGACAATATTAGTAAATGTACAGTTTACCAGTTCAAAATAACATAATCCAAAAAAAGACATAAGTCCCCTCTATGTCATCCTAATCTGATCATTCTTCAAAAAAACTATAGCTATACACCCTGAGTGATCTCCACGCGCCCCGTGAGATCCTCCTAACGTAGCTCCAGTCAAGCATTCCCATCTACATTCCCATCCATAGGGTACGAACCGGTAGGATTGTCCTGGCTCTCATCTGAGGGCAAAGCCCAGATTTCCACAATAGTTGTAAAGGGTCACCAACCGAAATTAACAATTAACACATAACATTTAAGTTTTTAAATGCACAAAATAATCTTTCAACTTAGCATGCACCTTAAAAGGGTTTTCCATATGCTAAAAGTTCATATAACACATGCCAAATAACAATGAAAATAAAATAAAGTTCTCAATCCATCAAGTAATACATAACTAACCAAGACATTGATAAATCAATGAGCAATCTGTTATCTAACTCAAAATAAGAATTTCTACTAAGCCAATCGATTTCCAAATCGATTTCCTGAAGGAATTTAGTGAAATTTGAACTCTGGGCTCAATTCAATCGATTGGGAAATCGATTGAATGAATGACTGAGCCCCGGTATTAATGCCAATCGATTTCCAAATCGATTTTGTCAGTTTTGCTGAGTTCCTGTCTTTCTGCCAATCGATTTCCAAATCGATATCTTAAAAGGTTTTGAAAAACATATTTATACAATCGATTGGCAAATCGATTATGTCAAATTAGGGAAGTCCCTATAACTCATCCAATCGATTGGGAAATCGATTTCCCTGCATATTCTTCCAAAAATACGTAAACTAACTAAAAATCATTCATACACAATCCCACATCTTAACACTTAGCAATTCCTACGCGATCACCACGACAGATTGGGTTTCGAATTAGTTTTGCAATCCATCACACTTACACACAATAATCAATACATAACACTTAGCAATTTCAACACAATTACCACAACAACTCAAATTCAAAAC
>NC_021162.2:35570516-35572123 GCF_000331145.2 Cicer arietinum | reverse complement strand
GACAGGGAGAGGAAAATTCTTTTCAGTTTTCTTTTTGTTTTCCTTTCTTCCTTTTTCCTTCCTTTCTATTTCCTTTTATTTCTTCTCTTTCCTTCCTTTTTCCTTTCCCTCCAAACATATATCCATTATATATATTAATTATAATTAAAAAATATCTCAAAATATCTAGATATTTATTAAAATTACCATTTCACCCATAAGGCATTAAATTCTTCGTAAAAGATTCACCGCAGTTAATTTAATTTATTCATCGACGAGTAATTCTAATCGGCATCAAAATATCCTTTTGATCGTATAAACTCCAAAATATTAATAACTTGGGCTAAAAAGCCTCTGAGCCAATACCCAAAATACACAAAAATACATAAAGTATACTTTAAAATTATGGGTCTTACATTACTACCCCCCTAAAATTAGTTTCGTCCTCATAAATAACTTTGGGTGTTGTTCTCTCATCTTGCTCTCCAGTTCCCAAGTCACATCTCCAGTAATTGGGTTCCAAATTACCTTGACCAATGAAACATCTTTGGCCCTCAATCGCTTAATCTTCCTGTCATCAATTCTCACAGGTGGTACTTCGAATGACAAGTTATCCTTCAGTTGGATTGTGTCTGGTTCGATCACATGAGATGGATCTGCAAGATATTTCCTCAACTGTGACACATGAAACACGTCATGAATATTGGACAGTATCGGAGGCAATGCAATCCGATAAGCAACAGGCCCAATTCGTGCAGAAATCTGATATGGCCCAATGAATTTCGGAGTCAACTTCTTCGATTTCAAGGCTCTACCTACTCCAGTAGTAGGTGTGACTCTCAGAAATACATGGTCACCCTGTTCGAATTCCAAAAGTCTGCGACGCTTGTCCGCATAACTCTTGTGACGATCCTGTGAAGTCTTCATTTTCTCCTTGATCTTCCTTACCTTAGTTGTAGTCTGTTGCACCATCTCCGGTTCGACAATCATACTTTCATCGTCCTTATACCAACACAAGGGCGTTTGACACTTGCACCCATATAAAGCCTGATATGGTGCCATTCCGATACTTGCGTGGAAACTATTGTTGTAGGTGAACTCAATCAACGGAAGTACATCATCCCAACTTCCCCTATCATCTAATACACATGCTTTCAACAGGTCTTCCAGGGACTGATTCGTCCTTTCAGTCTGTCCGTCCGTTTGTGGATGGTAAGCTGAACTCAATCGTAGTTTCGTTCCCAATGCTTCGTGCAATGCTCCCCAAAAATGTGATGTGAACTTCGGATCACGGTCTGATACAATACTCGATGGTACCCCGTGTAACCTCACAATTTCAGCAATGTAGATCTCTGTTAGCTGATCTACCTTATAGGTGGTCTTTACTGGCAAAAAGTGAGCGCATTTAGTCAGTCGATCCACTATCACCCATATAGAATCATTCTTCCTCCTTGTTTTAGGCAGTCCAGTTATAAAATCCATGGAAATGTTGTCCCACTTCCATTCAAGTATATCCAAAGGTTGCAACATCCCAGCAGGTCGCTGATGTTCCACCTTCGCTTTCTGACAAGTTAGACAAGTTGATACATATTCCGCTACATGTTTCTTCATTCCTGGCCACCAATAAT
>NC_021162.2:35568925-35569868 GCF_000331145.2 Cicer arietinum | reverse complement strand
ACTGGTGAGGTCGTCAATTTTCTCTTTAGTAACTGAAAATTTTCCTCACACTTCTCTGTCCATGCGAATGGTTGATCTTTTCTGGTAAGTTGCGTCAATGGAGTCACAATCTTAGCAAAACCTTCAATAAACCTCCTGTAGTACCCTGCCAATCCTACGAAACTTCGTATGTCTGTGACAATCTGAGGCGGTTTCCAAGCAAGAACCGCCTCAATCTTAGCCGGATCTACAGCGATTCCTTCCTTGGTCATCACGTGTCGTAAGAAATTCACTTTTTCTAGCCAGAATTCACACTTTGACAGATTGGCATACAATTGCTTCTCGCGTAAAATCTCAAGAACTTGACGTAAATGTTCTCCATGCTCTTCTTCAGTTCTCGAATAGATTAAAATATATCATCAATGAACACCACAACAAATTTATCAAGGAATGGACTAAAGATTCTGTTCATGTAGTCCATGAAAATTGCTGGTGCATTGGTAACTCCAAACGGCATAACCAGATATTCATAATGTCCATAACGGGTTCTGAAAGCAGTTTTCTGAATATCTCCTTCCCTTACTCGAATCTGATGGTAACCCGACTTCAAGTCAATCTTCGAAAATATTGCGGCCCCTCTCAATTGATCCATTAAATCATCGATGCATGGCAAAGGATAACGGTTCTTAATAGTTGCCTTATTAAGCTGTCTATAATCCACACATAAGCGCGAGCTTCCGTCCTTCTTCTTAACTAGCAAAACTAGAGCTCCCCATGGTGATACACTTCGTCTTATAAATTTCCTCTCCAACAAGTCTTCAATTTGGCTTTTGAGCTCATTTAATCCAATGGAGACATTCGATACGGTGCCATTGAAATAGGTCTGATTCTTGGGTGCAAATCAATGAAAAATTCCACTTCTCTTACCGGTGGCAATCCTGGAATTTCCGTTGGAAATACGTCC
>NC_021162.2:35568271-35568788 GCF_000331145.2 Cicer arietinum | reverse complement strand
AAAGAACCAATTTACGAGCACAATCCAAGATCACGTAATGATACGACATCCAATCCATACCGAGAATGACCTCGAGTGATTGTAGAGGTAAACAAATCAAATTAATCAAGAAATCTCTATTTTGTATAGTTACTTGACAATGTAAACATGCAGAATTTACTGTCAAAGTCTTAGCAGGTGTAGAAACAACCAAATCAAAAGGTAGAGGCGACACAAATAACTTCAAACGATTCACACAATCCATAGCATTGAAGGAATGGGTTGCCCCCGAATCAAAAAGTGCAGTTAGAGTGTTACCTGCAATCTCACAGTCACGTTGAATCAGATTGCCAGATGGATTTCCAGCTTCAGCACTCACGCAATAAACGCGTCCTCTAGCGATAGGACGAGTAGCCCTGGTTACATTCACAACTGGTTCCACCTTTGGAGCCGTGCAATCCCTTGCCATGTGCCCTGGCTTCCGACAATTGTAACAGGTGAGGACATTAGAGGTACAAGCACTAGCATAATGTCCCTC
>NC_021162.2:35532962-35567667 GCF_000331145.2 Cicer arietinum | reverse complement strand
AAGTATCTCGATAGCGATTCAAACTTAGCAGCATATTCACCCACGGTCATGTTCCCCTGATGCAGTTTCAGGAAATCATCACCCAGCTTAGTCCTGGTACTCATCGGGAAGTATTTGTCTAAAAACTTCCTTTTGAATGATTCCCAGTTCACCTCCTCGTGAGCTGATCTCATCAACAATCTTGCACTCCTCCACCAGTACTCTGCATCCCCTAATAGCATATAAGTGGCATAGCTGACCTTCACTTCTGCCTGACAGTTAATCATTTCGAAGATCTTCTCCACTTCTTGGATCCATTGATCCGCTTTCTCTGAATTTTCATCCCCCTTAAACTTGGGAGGATTGTAACGACGGAAGTCTTCTAATCCTCTTGACTCTGCAGCACGGATCTCTCTTCCCCTCTTTTCAAGATCACGTTGAGTCTTGGCAGCAGTCTGTGCAGCAACAGAAACAGCCATGTTATTCATAGCTTCCGCCATTTGATCGTCCCTATTAGCATTGGCTCTTGGAACGTCATCCCTTCTTGGCGGCATGGTTTTTCCTATAAAACTATCATCAAGTAGAGTCTTAACACTACTTCAATTGATTCCAAAACTAGCTTCCGACCACATTAACACATAATAATTATTGTGGACCTGACAACTCAACCCCCTAAACCGACGCATGATCAGATAATAACTCCCAACTTATAGGTTGACCTACAATCTATAACTAAGGCTCCACAGCCCCCAAAGAAAACCAAACCAAAGCTCTGATACCACAATGTAACACCCCGATTTTCTAAGCAAGGGTGTATTTTTTTTTTCAAAAGAAAGTAAAATTAAACAGAGAAATAAATAAGGTAATAACTTTGGATAAATAGTCGAGTCATTATAATTTATAAGCAGCGGAAAAATTTCTCAAAATATGAATCCAATCGATTGTGAAATCGATTTCCCTGAATATTCTTCCAAAAATACGTAAACTAACTCAAAATCATTCATACACAATCCCACATCTTAACACTTAGCAATTCCTACGCGATCACCACGACAGATTGGGTTTCGAATTAGTTTTGCAATCCACCACACTTACACACAATAATCAATACATAACACTTAGCAATTCCTACGCGATCACCACGACAGATTGGGTTTCGAATTAGTTTTGCAATCCACCACACTTACACACAATAATCAATACATAACACTTAGCAATTCCTACGCGATCACCACGACAGATTGGGTTTCGAATTAGTTTTGCAATCCACCACACTTACACACAATAATCAATACATAACACTTAGCAATTCCTACGCGATCACCACGACAGATTGGGTTTCGAATTAGTTTTGCAATCCACCACACTTACACACAATAATCAATACATAACACTTAGCAATTTCAACACAATAACCACGACAACTCAAATTCAAAACACTCAATCACAAACTTGAATCAAACACGACTCGCGTGCCAAGCACCCTAATGCGATGCATATATGCCAAAATGCATGGACTCGGAATTCTACGCGATCACCACGACAAATTGGGTTTCGAATTAGTTTTGCAATCCATCACACTTACGCACAATAATCAATACATAACACTAAGAAATTTCAACACAATTACCACGACAACTCAAATTCAAAACACTCAATCACAAACTTGAATCAAACACGACTCGCGTGCCAAGCACCCTAATGCGATGCATATATGCCAAAATGCATGGACTCGGAATTCCAAACCAAAACCCTCCTCGAAGGGCCGTAAATCATAATTGTACCACCTATCGCAGGCCAAAGTGCCAATTACCGAGGTGCCACTTATCACGGGTCAGCACGATTTACTAAAAAACGTAAATCATAAACGTACCACCTGTCACGGGTCAGTACTGTTTATCGAGGTGCCACCTATCACGGGTCAGCACGATTTACTAAAAGAAAAAGCGTAAATCATAAACGTACCGCCTATCACAGGCCAAAGTACTATTTACCGAGGTGCCACCTATCACGGGTCACTTTTAACTTAAACGATTTTCCAAAACAACATTAAGTAAGCAAGACATTAAGAGATTCCCCATTCTTAATACTCATTTAACTTAAACAATTTTCCAAAACAACATTAAGTAAACAAGACATTAAGAGATTCCCCATTCTTAATTAAGAACACGTCAAATACGACGAACACAAATCAACACAATCCACCACTCAAACACAACAAGTTTCATTTACTCAAAATCATACATAAATGAGTTTAAATTCATTTTCCACGAAACATTCATCAATATAACCAAAACCTAACTCTAAGATTTTACCCATAAAGCCTTAGATTCATTTTCCGGTAAAAATCTCCGCTCGCAACGTCGCCTCCAAGTTGGTTCCCTTGCACCGTCGCGTGGTAGTGAGCAACTTTCCCTTTATCTCTTCGCGAAACGAAGCTTAGATCTAGATGAAACGGGGAGGTTTGTGTTTTACGGTTTTGAAATCCCTAACACTGTTTTTCTTCGTTTTCAAATCAAACAAGAAGAGTGAAGTTGAGAAATCCTTGTCTTATCACCCACCCAGCCTTGGGTTTCAATTCTCGAACTTAAAGGAAGCAAAGAAAAACGAAAATGGAGGAGGGAGGGATTTTGAGCGCGCGAGACAGGGAGAGGAAAATGCTTTTCAGTTTTCTTTTTGTTTTCCTTTCTTCCTTTTTCCTTCCTTTCTATTTCCTTTTCTTTCTTCTCTTTCCTTCCTTTTTCCTTTCCCTCCAAACATATATCCATTATATATATTAATTATAATTAACAAATATCTCAAAATATCTAGATATTTATTAAAATTACCATTTCACCCATAAGGCATTAAATTATTCGTAAAAGATTCACCGCAGTTAATTTAATTTATTCATCGACGAGTAATTCTAATCGGCATCAAAATATCCTTTTGATCATATAAACTCCAAAATATTAATAACTTGGGCTAAAAAGCCTCCGAGCCAATATCCAAAATACATAAAGTATACTTTAAAATTATGGGTCTTACATCCTCCTCTCTTGAATCTAACCTTAACCATATCGCTCTGAATCCGTTGTCCAAGCTAATCCCACTTCTCTACAAATGTTCAAGTCCAAACCTTTGTGAAGTTCCACCTCACTTGAGAAAATCTACGATCAGGCCTACTGAAGCCAAAAGGCGTTCCATGCATGTCTTGGCTGGATTCAGAACGTAAAAAGTTAAACACACCAAACCCATAGTGTTTGTCATTTTTGATAGTGAGGATTATGAATCTGATGTTCCAAAAAACCTTCAAACCCTCAAAACCATATAAATCTTCCCTTCCAACTGAACCCTCTCAATCAACACCACCTAACTAAAAAAGAAAGTTCATTAACAAGATATATCCATCAACAAAAACTTCCCAACCTTCTCCCACAAAAACCACCTTAAAACAACAAACCCTAAAGGTCAAAACCACCCTCACACCATCTCAGTTTTTGGCCCAAAACAAACTGAAAACCCCTAACGAGGCAAAATTACAGCTCCAAAACAAAAACCTAGAGAAAATTCTCCACCCAAGCCAGCATCTCCATAACGTTCTCCATTTGCCTCCCCATTACGTTCTGCAACAAATACTCACAATCCAGAAAGTTCTCCCACAGTCTGCCACCCCACCAAATTTGGCCTCAAACTTCGCTTCCCTCCACTTATTCCTTCAACATTACAAAAAATATACCAAGAGAAATGGGTTGAGAGACCCATTGGCATTGGCAAGGTATTCTTACTAGAAAATCTGAAGCTTGAAGGGACATCCATTCAGCATCACACTAACTCTTTAGGATGCACCTCATTCCTTCAAACTTCTAACTACTACTACCCTGATGTGGTACAAGATTTTTACTATAAAGCCCAAACCTATGCAGACAAGTCTCTTCTTTTCTCAAACATCAAGGGCATTGACATCAAGCTAACTCCTGATATCCTTGGCTCAGTCGTTAACCTCCCTATTGATGGCCCCTCAGTATTTGGGAATAATTGGTATTTCGTTTTGAAACTAAACAGGAAAGAAGTTATGTCTGATATCTTTCAATCAGACTTCAAGAACTACCTCTCAATCTCCCTCAAACCTTTTTGTAAGGTGTTAACAACATTAGTCAACACTCAATCCTTCCACACTATGGAAACCATGAGTATGTATCTGACAACGATGCAGTCATCATTTACCACCTCCTTCACTGCTCCAGACTTAATTTGCCTTACATAATTATGTAGAATATGATTGATGCAACATATAAAAACTATAAGAAGAACATTATCCCTGACGACATGCCTTCATTTTCCCCCAAAGAACTAGCTCTTCCATTTTTTGGATCAGCCAATTTTTGGTATTTCCAGACACACCTGGCCTCTCTATTAATCTCCCCAAATCACCCTCTGATCCTCTTCCTCTAGTGGACACTTCACTTGCCACCATTTCTTCATTTTGCACAACAACCGCCCCCAACAACCGCCCCCATACCAAATGGTTGAGAAGGATACATCCAATATTGCCATCTTAGATGATCTTGAGACAATGATGGCAAGACAAGCTTATCAAGATAAGGAATCTGCCCTTCTCAAAGAATGGATGGCCACGTAGCTTGCACCAAAGCTTGGAATTAATCCTCCTCCCTTTGTCCAGCCTATTCCTAATCCCTTGCGGTCGTCTTCATCAAAAGACTCTTCTCCATCTTTCTCTGTTTGAAGAAATTTCTAGGGTCTTTTACTTCTCCCATTCCTTTTTTTCCTTGACAAAGGGGATAATTAGTTTAGATTTTATATCGCTTTTAGTATTCTGATATGTAAAGAAGTCTTTTTGTAAATTGAACTTTTGTATGTTTTTTTTTGTTGAACCTTATGTATAATCATTTCCCATGCATAAATGAAATTATTTATTTTGGTTCAAAATTTGTAGCATATTATGAGGGGGAGTTTTTAAGCTCTCTATGATTAAAATTAGAATCAAAATTAAAATTAACATGTTTGTCATCATAAAAAAGAAGGAGATTGTTAAGACAAAATCTCGATTAATTTTTTGATGTAAACAAACAAAGGTTAATTAAAGACTCTAATTATGATTCTAAATTGTGTTAATTTAACATGTGTTTTTTAGTGTGATAATCCAAGATAGGTAGTAAACAATGCAAGCAAAATCAGTTTAAGGAAAAAGCAAAAAGTGAACAACCAGAACCAACAACGTTCTTGACAAGATTCTAGAAAATCAAGAACGTTCTCCACGTTTTTTTAATTTTATCAAGAAAGTTTAAATCATCTGTTAATGCAAGGAAAGCTCTTGCAATTTACAAATGCATTTCCAATACTCGACAAGGAATGTACAGCTCTCACATTAGCAAAAGAAACACGCCAAAAAATCAAAGAATAAAAGGCATGACTCAAAGCAAAAATGACAAAGATCATTCTCTATGTTCAAGAACGATCATTCTCCAGCTTCTTGAAACTTCAGCATGATTTTGAGACATCTATACTCTTGATAAAGCAACCTTCAAACACTGTCCATAGAAGATGAAAAAGAAAGCATCAGATCTGGAAGTTTTGTAGAAGACAAAAAATAAAAATGAAGAATGTTCAGTCAATAACATATTTGGTTTGAAATCTGACTTTTTTCCACAATCTAACACATAACAACTGGACCCTTTTCAACGGTCATATTAGTTGTCATGAAACTCCAAGCTCAAGGAAAAATCAGAACTTCAAGTGCTAAGAAATTTATCACTTACTTACATTCATACACTCGAAAGCCTCTCATCCACCAAAAGAATCAGTGTTATTCATATTCAACTCTCTTGTTATTATTTTACTAAATCTTTTGTAAAGAATCTAACCTCAAACAAGTGTTGAGATTACTCAGATTCTGCCAAATACTTTAAATCATTATTGTATAAACTCAAGACTGTAAGTGTTGATTATAGTTTGTAGAAAATACTTTTATGGTTAAAAAGTGAAGAGTAAAATCCTCTCTAAAGATTGATAGGTGACCTGATTGAATCCCTTTCTGGGTGGAAAGGAATTCTCTTGTAACAAATCAAGGTTGATATGAATTAATTGTGTAAAATCAAGAACGTTCTTTGTTTGAACACTTAGTGGAAAATCTCACATTTCTGAGAACTGGATGTAGTCTGGACTGGACAAAGCCCGAGTTAGGTGAACCAGAATATTGCATTACTAAAGTTTTACTAATATTTTATAATAAAGTAATTAAAGTAATTAATCTTTTAAAATACAATAATAACCAAAACTATCATATTCACAATATTAACTACAATTATTACTATAATATTTTATAAAATAATACATAAAAATACTACCATCTTTATAGAATAGTTAAAACAATAAAATAATTAAATATCACATTAATAATTTATATTGATTACTAAATCACAATAAATACGTACAAAATCATCATATCATTAAAAATATTTAAAAAAAAAATTAATCACAAAATTACTAATATCTTAATACAATTATTTATTAAAAAAAATAAAATAAGAAATTGTCTTAAACAATTAAAATATAACTATGCACGCATTTATCATTTAGTCAAATGCACACGAAAATATCTCCAAAAATATCTAATACAAATCTACATGTAAACACACTCAAAATGTTATTCTCTAAAACACTTTTGCTAAAATATTATTATTTTTTTGAAAAATAAATTAAATAACTAAATATAATATTTATAATTTATATTACTCATTAAATCAAATATATATTAAGAAACTCACACATATAAGGAAAATTAATCAACATATATTCTAAAATAATTTTAACACCAAATTAGATTCTTTAAAATCCTATTAAATTAATAAAATAGTTGATTATAAAATTTGGGATGTAACATATATGCCATGACATGCTCAAGTATTATCAAAATTAAATATTCTCATACAACCCACTAAAAGCATTTCATATGCTTGAAAAGTCACTTATACAAAATCATTTATTGTTTGAAAAATCACTAAGATCATACATCACACGTTCTTATCATAAAAATGATATTCATAAATAGTTATCATAAAAATCCAAGTTTTCACCACTCATATAATGAAAAACATACCTTCATAAAGAATTAATCATAAAAATAAAAAATTTCATCTCATACATCATAAAAGTTTAAACTTTCAGTACCTACAACATAAAAACATAATGTTTCTTCACATATATACACATTTGCATAAATGAAATCACACAATGCCTTAAAAAAAGTTTATAATCCACATTTTAATCCTACAAAGCACTAACTTGTAGTATTAATTAAATTATTACTAAATAGGACTACCTCTATACGTTGCGAACCCGAGATGAATTGTTGATAAATACGATTTTCCGTTTATCTCACATTATAATATACTTATGAATTTAAAGCTTTCTCACCCCTTACCTTAGTTGAACTCCTTCTCATTTAATCCAAGTCCACAAGCAAAAAATCTTTCGTTTCTTTGACTCCTTGTCCTCCAACCGGTCCAACTTGATAATTTATGGTTAAAGGTCAACAATAAAATGAAAGAATACACTCTAAAAGGCCAGTTTATGGTTCACATGGTCACTCTAGCATTGGTTTAACTCAAACTAGAATTACGGTGAAGAAGAATGGTGCCAAATAGCTGGTTTCATCAATAGAGAAGTTGAAGATTTATAAATAAATTGGGATGGCTAAAAATTTGAAAAATTTTGTTAAAATTTCTAACTTAATGAGGGTAACAACATGTTGAAAATTGAACAAACATGAAAAAAGTTTTTCTGGAAAGTCATCGATCCAATTTTGTGTTCACTATGCAGTTTGGTGTTTCTTCCTCTTCTATTCGATAGTAGTGTATAAAGGTGCCAAACGCGAAAGGGGGGTTGAATTGTGTTTGTCTAAGTTAATTATTTTCCCTTTTTAATTCTAATTATGGTTCTTGTTTTGTGACTTAACAAAACTGAAATAAAACAGAAGCAACAACATAATGATAATGCAGAAGTAAAATCAAAATACTAGATTTTATCCTGGTTCACCACCAACTTGGTAGCTACGTTCAGTCGCCTGATACATAAGGATTTATCCACTAATTTAAAACCTTGAATTACACAACACCTGATCCTACAAGTCAGCCTTCTCAAAATAACTTGAACCTACAGACTTTTTGAGGAAAATAGCACATTGACCTTACATGTTAAGTCTCCATAACACAACCTGAAAACGACGAATTACTTGAGGCGCACCAAAGTCACTATCGGACTGGGTTACCAAAATTTGGAACTTTTTCTGTTTTACTTCTCCTAAGTAGATTGGTACAATGATTTTTCACACACGGGTTACAACCCTTAATCACTAAAAGATGTAACTTTGAACTAGTGGCTATGTAGAAACTTAAACCTTTGAATTATAAGTACATAGAAAATATGAGTTCTAAGATGTTTAGCATTGTTGGTTTCATCCTTTATAATTCAACCTTGAACCACTTTTTATAGTTGAATTTAGGGTTCGTGAATTTGTTGTTGAGTTTCTAAATTGTATCTCAAATTCACCTTGGTCAACAAAGATTTCCTTCAATTATAAATCTGAAAGAATGTTTTGATAATGTGACCATTAGGCAATTTCTTGTTTCCAAATTGGATCACTTCGAACATTGCTATCATATCGAATCTGGATTTTGTTTGAAAACCCTTCATGAGAATCTTCCTACATACGCTTGATAGATTGCAGAAGAAATGGATTCAGACATGAGCTTTGACTTCCAGGAATTCTGATTCGGCTAAGTGAAATTTATCTTTTATTAGAGTCGTTGACTTTCCATAGAGGCATTGACTTTTGTTCATGAGAGTATGACTTGATTGCTGGAGTTAGATTTTGTATACTTTACTTCCTTAATAGTCAAAGGCAGAGGCAACTGCATGACTAGAATTAGTGACTTGGGAAAATAACCTTGTTGCATTATTAGAGTTATTGCAAATTCAGAGGCAACATATTGGAGCGTGTTGCAATTGTTTAGACGAGCGGAATATGAGCTTTAATTATTAATCTTGGACATTAGCTTCAAAGTTTATAATTGTGACACCCTAAACACCAAATTAATATATATAATAATTTCTATCATATTTCTATAAAATTTGCAGCGGATAAATCAAAATCTATTTCTAAGAAAAGTAAAAAACTTTTATTTTTAATTTAGGATATCACGTTTCTCAAAATTCAAAAGGAACACTTTAAACTTCTTTAATCCTATAAAATAGTGCAATCTCAATAAGTTTGATTTAATTATAATTACTTGATTTAATTCTAAAAACTTACTAGTACTTATAAGATTTTCATACAAAAAGTCGTATCAAATTAAATAAATAAAATATAAGTTACAACCCTTATTCCCGGTATCACCTATAAGAGCGGGGTTCCTCCCAAACTTCAACTTCAAGATTCATTAACCTGTAACAATTGCGATTTCGCAAATGCAGGGCCAAGCCAGTCAAACACAAACAACGAAGGAGGTGAGTTTTAAAATCATGTTAATAGTATAATATAAGTAAGAAGGACACACATTTGATCATAAATAAACCATGTCACCAAACAAACATTATTCAAGGAAAACATCACATAATGAAGTCAAATTCAAAATCAAGGAAAATCAATACATTTCACTATAACATCAAATCATCTCATAAATTAGTATCGCACACAATACATATTAATCACAACAAAACAATCACACAAAAAACGCAATGCTATGCATGAGCTTAGACTCTACTTCACAATGTGGTACCATTCTAACTCTGAAGTACTTGGTTAGGAGGCTTGATACTATGCCACCATCCTGGTGGAAGGACAATTCAAATTGGCCATGTCCTCATAGATCCCCTCAACTCAACCCGAGAGACATATACGTGAAAGTCGGGGTAAACGTGCGTTGCATGGTAGCTCCCGACATTTGGAGTGCTACCTCCAAGTCACCTAGGAATTCCCCACCCGAATACCTCCAAGGTCTAACAATCTTCCCTTAAGGCTCAATAGTAGACCACCGCGATCAGGCTCATTCAGTTGTACTTCCCCGGAATCACTAGGCTTGTCAGGCCCTACATATATGATGACAAAATAATATTCACTTCACAAATTCACAATATTTATTTTCTCCCCTCGTTGGCCTTTGATACTCCATTAAGACCGTCATCTCAAACACAAATTGGAATCAAAAAAATTTTCACCAACTATGGGGTTACTTCAATATTCTCATCACAAATTCACAATATCACTATCATTAATCATATATCATCACATAAACTCATCACAATTTTATAGAATCACTATCATCAATCAAACATCATCATTATTATCACATAAACTTATCACAAATTTATATCATAAATCACACATCATCATCGAATAAACTTACATTATATACTGCATTCACATAAACTCATTAATCAAACATATGCACCAAATTCATTTGAAATCAAATATCACAATAGTATCAAATATCACAATAATGTTAAATATCTCAATAATATCAAATATCACATATGTAACGAAATTAAATCAGTCAACACTTTATAAATATTTCTATTCCAAATTTTAATCTCATGATTTCCATTTTGCTTATTAATTAATTTATCACTTAAAGGGCTACTGCCGTACGTAACGAGCCCCAAATGAATCATTAGGAAATACGGTTTTCCTGTTCATCTCACAATATATTATACTCATGAATTCAAACGCTCCCTCGCCCCTTACCTTATTTAGACGATTTCTCAAACACAGAAATCAATGGAAATTTTCAACAGCAACTGTCGATCGACAACGTACAGCGAGCGAATCCGAATAAACGACGAGTTCACAAAATCGTTGAGACTTGACGGATAAATTATTCTGAGCTTAAAAATAAATTTTAAATAATTAATAATAATGTTAGGAACAAAACTGGAGTCAAAACAACGAGAAAAACTGCAGAAAAAGTCTTACCGATTCGTTAGAGCGTTGGAAGGGTCTGACGTCAACTTCACCAAAAAATACAAATGAGTAGTGCTTCTTGAATGTTTCGATGAAAGGAATCCAAAAATGATACCAGTTTTTTGAGACAACAAATATGGTGATTGGAATCGGCCAAAAACAGCTCGCCTAAGGAAAGAAACACAACTTTTTCGGATTTAACGGAGCCACGATCGTTAAAATTGATGCCAAAAATGGATTCAGTGGTCAATTTTGTGTGGGATAGAGGTTGAGATCGTTTCAAAACGACAAGGAATTGGGGGGAGTGAATTTGAGAGAAAAAGGGTTTTAGCGTGTCAGATATTTGCTTTTTATTTTTTTTTTAATTGCAGAAGGAGGGGTGCAGATTGCAGATGTACAAGTACAAGAGTAAATTTGTAAGGCCCAACACAGTAGTCAAGTATGAGGCAGAAATAGAGGTGTAATTAGTAACTCGCATGTGTAGAAAAGAAAGGTCCCATCAATAATAGCCCAAATTAATATACAGAAGTAGAAAATAGGGGTGTAAACAGTTGTCCGGTCCAAAATTCATTTTCTAGCATTAATAAAAACCCTTAATAAATAAATAATTTATTTTACTTTATAGAAACTTTTCTCTAAAATACTCATTTTAACAAAATATTATTTATCCTTAACATAGATAAACTAAAACCATCATATTCAAAATAATACATATAATTATTACTATAACATTTTTCAAAATAATCACATAAAAATACATCATCTTTATAAAATAGTCGAAATGATAAAATAAATAAATATAACATCAACAATTTATATTACTTACTAAATCAAAATAAATATGTATAAAATACTCATACGATACCAACTATATAAAAATAAAGAAAATCAATATTAAAATTACTAATATATCAAGATAATTATTAATAAAATAAATAATTAAAATAACATATATTTATAAATAATTAAATATAATTATATGCACACTTAACATCAGTCAAACATACAAGAAAATATCACATTAACTACAAACACATGTATACATGTAGAGTCACCTAAAATCTTATTCTTTAAAATATTTACACTAAAATACTATTATTTATAGAAAAATATATAAAATAATAAAATATAATATTTATTATTTATATCACTTATTTAGTCAAATATATACAAAATTAGCATATCATTGAAACCACGCATATAATGAAAGTTAGTCACAAGATTTATCCACATATATTCTAAAGTAGTTTTAACACCAAATTAATTATCTAAAATCTTATTTCATGAAGAAAATGTTTATTATAAAATTTGGAGTGTTACAATTCTCTCCTTGTTAAAATTTCGTCCTCGAAATTTATGGTGAACAACAAGCGAACTAATACCTAACTAAATCCCCTCAAGATTCAAACTTAGTACCCAAAGATATAATAAACATACATAAGGCATTCACTAGTCATTTAAGCACAATATGTCAAAAATCAATTAGCTTAGCATGATAGGCTAAAATGACAAAATAAATCAATTAAACACATAACATTTATCATTCAATTATGAAATAAATTGCCTATCATATTTATCATTCAATTATGAAATAAATTGCCTATCACATTTATCATTCGATTATGAAATAAAATACCGTAGATTTACTCAATGTAATTTACATATAAAACATAACATATAGATTTTGTCAATAATAACATACTTCATTTAGTTTGGTTAAATGAACCACATTTCAAGTACGTTGTCAATTTCAACTATTTCTTTCAAACCAAATATTACTAGTTTTACTCCTTAAAATAAAGTCTAAATCATATCACCAAACACTCAACAAATTTAACTTAGGTCTGACGAAGAGAACAATTTTTAAAATATTAAACACATCTAAAACTTAATAATATTATAATAGATTTACAATCAATTACTCTACAAAAACATACTCTATATATAATCAAGGAGAAAGGAAGAAAAAAAACTACTGATAGAGATACTATTTCCCAATAATGTATATTTAATAATTAAATTTATTCAATTGATATAAGCAACGGACATGTTTTTTTTAACTATTTAAAAAATAAAATTAAAAGGATCTTCTAACAAAATAATGAGTTATCGTTGTCTCTTTTATTGACGATGAGTCATTGGGGTAGCTAGTCCCTCCTACTCATGTAGTCAACTACTTAAGGTAAACATAACTGTAGTCATTCAAATTCAAACATGGGTAATTAAAAGTATCTTTAACATGATTCAGGGGTGCGAAGGCGGCGCCACAACTCCTACTCCTTACTTCAAGTTAAAAACCCATTTAATTACACCTTTGTAGTAATTTATTTGTAATTTACAACTAGTTATAACAACAAAGGTAAGGACAATTGCATCAATATGAATCACCAATTAAAATAAATAAATATAAAATTATTTCATTTTAAACACTCTCAATTACTCTAAAACTATTCACAAATTCCCAAGACTTAAAATGCTTGAAACACAAACACTTTCACCTTCACCTAATCACATATACATGCGTATAAGTAATTGAATAATTGACATCATGATGTAAAATATTCTCATAGCAATCCAACAACAAGAAATTCATCACAATTAAATTAATAATTTACCCTTTTTTTTAATCAATCCTTATCATTTAACAAAAATTGAAACAAAGATTTTTCAATTAACAAGTAAAGTAAGCAACTATTTTTACTCAAAATTAATATAACAATCATAAAACTAAAATAAATCTCGTAGTACATAAATCATTTTAGTGGTTAATCAATACTCTAAAATTTGATTTCAAGCACTTAAATTATTTTAAAAGGATCACTAATCTTTTAATACAATAAAATAATTTTTCTTCATAATTTCAAACTTTACCTTGGATTATTTCTTAATAAATCTTACAAATTTTTTAACTGTTTTTAAAATCAATAAGATTACTAACATTTCACGAATATCTTAACCACCAAAATATCTTTCAAGATATTTAAGCACTCTTAAAATAATTTTTTTTTCAACCTATATTTTGAAATCAAATCAAATCATGTATATAAAATTAGATACAAGATTTTCTAAAATAGTTATTTTTTTCTTTATGATTTCTAAAAACTATTTTTCCAACAACTCTTCAAGATATTTTTTTTAAAAAAAAACAGCACATAATAAAACTTGGCTTAAATTATTTTCCTCTTGTGTGACTAATCTAAATTTTAAATAAAATCATATATATATATATATATATATATATATATATATTATTTTAAGAATCAACACAACTCCAACACAATCTAATTCTCTAAAATAAGTCAAATATATTCACACATAAAACATTTCCTTTTATAAAATAAATCAAATTTAATCCATTCACAATTTTTTGTTTCTAAAAGTCTAACTATAAAATTTCAACCAACCTTGAATATTCAAGAATTACAATTGCAAATAGTATGAATTTTATACTATTTCAAAATCATGATGGATGTCCTAAATTGATTTCAAAAGCAATGTAATAACATTAATCATTTAGATACAACCATCAACACTTTCAAGTGATTTAAAATTAAAATACACGCTTTAAAATCAATTTTTTTTAACCTTTATTTATTTATTTATTTATTTTCCCTCTCTTCCTCAATTAGTAGACATTTTATAGCCCTTTTTTTTTGTACCATTATAAACCACTACTGAGTTCTTAAAATCTAAAATCCTAATATCAAGTTACACTCTAATGAGTTCATAATATCATAATGAGTCAATCAATCATTCCGAAGGAAATATCCCAACATACTCGCTATTCAATATTCACGTCTGCCCCTCTAAACCAACATAACAACAAATCTTTTTTATTTTCTTAAAAACAACACATAGTAAAATATGGTGTAAATTTTCAGCTATTTTAAGTAGTAAATAAAATCAGTAGTATAGATTATTGTTACTTCATAAACAATAAAAATTCAACTCAATTTAATTTTTTTAAAATAATTAAGAGTAATTCAAACAAAAGTTATTTTTCATTTTACAAAATAAGTCAACTCTAACTCTTTCAAATGTCAATTTTTTTTTTATTCTAAGTTCTACCAACCTTTCACTACAAGAAAACAGACATATACCTACAGAAGCTTATAATGACAAAATTAAAAACTGTAGGCATAGACAATCTATCCCCACAGATAAATTAATTTTTGTTGGTATAGGTGTCTTATACCTTCAGTGACATAAATTTGTCACTAAGGATTATAGTTACACACTTAAATCTGTGGTTATAGGCATCAAATTGAAAAATATATATTTTTTAAAGGAGCCAAAATATTAATTGTTTGTGAAAATAAAATTGTACAAAACTTTCACAATTTAAGTCAAAAAAAAATTTAATGGAGGCAAAATCCTAATTTTTTTAATGCACCCAATTTCAATAGAGCCAAAATGTTAATTTTTTCAATGGAGGTAAAAAAAAATAAATTGAGATAAAATCCAAATTTTTTCAATTTCTAATAATATTGCAATTGCAATGTTAGGGGGAATTGTATTAAGAACATTCAAATATCGATCTGATTTTTATTTTTGTTTTTTGACAGATTTTTTGTATATTGCTATTGTTTTGTATATTGCAATTGCAGTTGTTTTGTGAATCTGTTTTGTATAATGTGAATCTGTTGTGTAGGTTTCTTGTTTAATTTCAAGTTTTTTAATTTCAGTTGGCTTGTGTGGATTTGCTGATACTTGTGCTTCTAATAATATTGCAATTGCAATGTTAGGGGGAATTGTATTAAGAACATTCAAATATCGATCTGATTTTTATTTTTGTTTTTTGACAGATTTTTTGTATATTGCTATTGTTTTGTTTTGTGAATCTGTTTTGTATAATGTGAATCTGTTGTGTAGGTTTCTTGTTTAATTTCAAGTTTTTTAATTTCAGTTGGCTTGTGTGGATTTGCTGATACTTGTGCTTCTAATAATATTGCAATTGCAATGTTCGGGGGAATTGTATTAAGAACATTCAAATATCGATCTGATTTTTATTTTTGTTTTTTGACAGATTTTTTGTATATTGCTATTGTTTTGTATATTGCAATTGCAGTTGTTTTGTGAATCTGTTTTGTATAATGTGAATCTGTTGTGTAGGTTTCTTGTTTAATTTCAAGTTTTTTAATGATTGAATGAAATGTTCAATTCAAAATCAAGTGCATAACAGCAATTATGTGCATTGAATTTACCTATAAGTAGGCCATTGTGAATCATTTGTGTCAATCATATAAGAAACTTTTAATTTATATACTTTTAATTTACAATTTTTTTGACCCTTTTATGTTGAATACCATGATTTGATGTTGTTGTTGAATACCATGTTCTTCATTTGAATTTTAAGATTGTTAATTTTTTAGGACTTGCATCATCCATTTTCAGTTAATTTTTCCAAATGGATAGAGAATGGATGTGTGATCCATCCAAAAAAAGTGAAGAATATATTCGAGGAGTTAATGAATTTCTTGAATTTGCTTTTTAAAATTCACAAATCAATGGAAAAATAATGTGTCCTTGTACAAAATGTGCCAATTGTCACTCTTATTCTCGCGTATGTGTTTATGAACACTTAACAGATCCACATCGTGGATTTCTTAGAGGCTATAGACAATGGATATATCATGGTGAAAAACCTAGAACTTCAAGTAGCGCTACTAAACAAAATGTAGAAATGGAGCATGACATGGATGGATTAGTTCATGATGTATTTGGAGTTCATTCTACAGAAGAGCCAATTTGTGGTGAAGGTGAAAGGATTCCCGAAGTTAGAGAAAACTCTAAATTTTACGAATTTGTAAAGGAGAATGAGCAAATGCTTTACCCCAACTGTAAGAAGTATAGCAAGCTATCATTTATGGTACATTTGTATCATTTAAAGTGTCTTCATGGGTGGAGTGACAAGTCATTCTCCATGTTGCTTGATTTACTAAGAGATGCTTTACCAGAAGAAAATGTTTTGCCAAAGTCATATTATGAAACTAAAAAGATTGTTTCAGGATTAGGTTTGGGGTATGAGAAGATCCATGCTTGTCCCAATGATTGCATATTATATTGGGATAAATATGCCAAATATGAAGTATGTCCAAAGTGTAGTACGTCAAGGTGGAAAACAACAAATGAAGACGTACAAGGTAATGGAATGGAGACTTCTGAGAGGCGAAAGAAGATACCAGCAAAGATCCTTCGATGGTTTCCATTGAAACCAAGGTTGCAAAGGTTATACATGTCCTCCAAAGTTGCAGAATCAATGAGATGGCACCATGAGAGTAGATTGAATGATGGTTCTCTTAGGCATCCAGCTGATTCCCTTGCTTGGAAGAATTTTGACGCTCGATATCCAACATTTTCGTTAGATCCTCGTAATTTTCGATTAGGAGTGGCTTCATATGGTTTCAATCCTTTCAAGACTATGAGTATTACTCATAGCACTTGGCCTGTCATTCTAATTCCTTACAATCTTCCTCCTTGGATGTGCATGAAACAACCATACTTCATGTTATCACTATTAATTCCGGGTCCAAAAGGTCCTGGAAATAACATTGACATTTATCTGCAACCTTTAGTACAAGAGTTGCAAGAGTTATGGGATGATGGAATTGAAACATTTGATGCCTATAAGAAAGAGACATTTCAACTTCGTGCAGCTATGATGTGGACTATTAATGACTTTCCAGCATATGCTAACTTGTCTGGATGGAGTACTAAAGGTCAATATGCATGTCCATGTTGTGGTATTGAAACTACCTCGCAGTGGTTACGTCATGGCAAAAAATTTTGCTACATGGGTCATCGTCGTTGGTTATCTCCCAAACATAAGTGGAGATTGAATAGTAGGGATTTTGATGGAACACGAGAGCTAAGGATCCCTCCTAAAAGACTTGATGGGACTGATATTTTAAGACAAATAGATGAATGTAGAGAAAAAGGTCTAGCAAATGGAGCACAACCTTGGAAAAAGAAGAGCATTTTCTTCACATTGCCTTATTGGCAATATAATGTATTGCGTCATAATCTTGATGTGATGCACATTGAAAAGAACGTATGTGACAACATTATTGGTACATTGTTAAACCAAGAGGGAAAATCCAAAGATAATTATAAGGCACGAGCTGATCTTGTAGATATGGGCATAAGAAGTATGCTCCATCCTCAACCAAGTCCTAATATAACTACAACGCGTTTGCCTAGAGCATGCTATCAAATGACTAACAAAGAAAAGGAATCTTTCCTAAGCATTCTCAAGAATGTAAAAACTCCAGATGAATGTTCATCAAACATCCCACGTTGTGTGCATGTCAAGCAACACAAGATGTTTGGATTAAAAAGTTATGATTGTCATGTTTTGATGCAAGAGCTTCTTCCAGTAGCATTACGGGGTTCATTGCCAGATAAAGTCACTTCAGTGTTAGTTGATCTTTGCAATTTCTTCAAGCAAATTTGTTCTAAGGTACTTAATGTGGAATTTCTATCACAATTGGAGTCTCAAATAGTTATCACACTTTGTCAGTTGGAAACAATTTTTCCTCCTTCATTTTTTACTGTTATGATGCATTTGGTAATTCATTTGGCACACGAAGCCCAAGTTGCTGGACCGGTACAATATCGATGGATGTATCCGCTTGAGAGGTATGTATGTTTATAAAAATTGGTTTAATTAAAAGTGTTAAACAAGTTTTTTTGGATGTTGAGAACATAAATATTTTAAATTTTCTTCACTTTCAGGTTTCTTCTTACTCTTAAGTCCTTTGTACGTAATAGAGCCCATCCAGAAGGATCAATTGCAGAGGGATTTTTGGCCAATGAATGTTTGACGTTTTGTTCGCAATATCTATCTGGGGTAGAAACTAGGTTCAATAGACCTAACAGAAATGACGATGAAGTCTCTGGAAGGCCATTAGGGATAAAGAAACAACAAAAGTTACGATTAGGGAAGAGGAAGAAAGTGAGTAGAACTAAACTTGACAAGAAAGAGTTAGCACAGGCACATAGATATGTGCTTTCTAATTGTGATGCAGTTGCTCCATTTATAGAGTAAGTCACATATCATATTTCAATTTTATACAATTGAAATTTTTATTACATTTTATTTTAACTCTATTACTGTTACTTTTAGAGAACACATTTTACATCTTAAGAGACAGTGTCGACCACGACGATTGACACAACTTGAAATTGACAAGCAACATGGTCAAAAATTTATTGAGTGGTTTAAACTCAGGGTGAGCATATAATAATTTAATTATTTAAATTTTACTGATTGTTTTTATATATAAACTTACTATATTTCATGAAATATTTTAGATCCAGCGTATGGATGAACAAAAGAGCTCAGAAGTTACTCATGAACTTAGATGGTTATCCCGTGGACCATCTGAGGTAGTAAGAAGATACACAGGTTATGCGATTAATGGTTTTAGATTCCACACAAAGAAGAGAGAGAGATTTTTGAAAACACAAAATAGTGGAGTTGTTGTAAAGACAAAGACCTCAACAGATGAAATTAATTACTATGGGGCAATAACTGATATACTGCTGTTGGATTATTCTGGAAAGTACAAGTTTGTGTTATTTAAATGTGATTGGGTTGATATTAATAAAGGTATCAAGAAAGATAAGTTTGGTATGACGCTTGTCAATTTCAAATTTTTAAAACATACTGGGAAAAATATTTGTGATGACCCATTTGTGTTTGCATCACAAGCTAAAAAGGTGTTTTATATATATGATGAGAGAAACAAGGATTGGCTTGTTGTTCTCAATGCAAAAGTTAGAGATATCTATGATATGGGTGATGAGGAATCTAATGAAATTGAAGAAATTCATGGGCAACTAATGGGCGATACAAGTGAAGCTACTCAAAATGTTAATGATTTGGTTAGGCTTCAAGTTGAAGACGATAATGATTTTTTTGAAGTTGTTGATGTTGATAATATGGATGATGATGAAGATAATGAAGATGATGAGGAAGACGAATGAAGTGTGTTCTAATTGTGCATGATTTTATACATTATGTTTTTATTATACTTTTAGATTTGTCTATGTTTTTCTTATACTTTTAGATTTGTCTATGTTTTTCTTATACTTTTAGATTTGTCTATGTTTTTCTTATACTTTTAGATTTGTCTATGTTTTTCTTATACTTTTAGATTTGTCTATGTTTTTCTTATACTTTTAGATTTGTCTATGTTTTTCTTATACTTTTAGATTTGTCTATGTTTTTCTTATACTTTTAGATTTGTCTATGTTTTTTGACTTTTGTCCAAGTTACTCATTTATAATTTTGTGTTAGAGAAGCAATGGCTCGAAGAAGAAAGTTAAATATTCGACATCGAGCAAGTGATAATGAAGGAATTCAGTCTACTTCAAATAATACAAACTCAACCAATGTAGAAGGAAGTAATGTTGCAGAAACTCGTTCTAGTCCTTGTCATGCAGAAGGTGTCATACGTGAGTCTGTAGAATCTCACTCAATTCCCTCTGATATAGAAGTTGAAGAAGAACAAATTGAAAAAGGTATTAATTATATATTCTTTGTTTTGAAGTTTTATTTATATTATTTTTATTATGACTTATATGCACACATAATGTTATTGTCCTTTTGTTTTGTTTGTAGAAGTAGAGCCTAAACGGGCTAGAGGTCCTACAAAAATGTTAGATGTATGGGAAATGGAAGATGGTGATTTAATAATCGTTAATTTGGACAAATATGGTCGACCCATTGGTGAGGAAGGGACAACTCTAACTCGTTTCATTGGTAGCGTAGCTAGAAGGTATCAATATGCTCCTATCAACTACAAGTCATGGAAAGTTATGCCAAATGATTACAAAGAAGAAATGTTGAAATTAATAGAGGTATTATGATTATTCATTTAACTAATATAACATTTTTTTAAGAAGTCAATTGAGATGTACAATTAACATGTTTTTTAGTTTTTGTGCTCTAACATGTTTGATGTACAATGATGATGTTAGGAATATTTGATGGATTAACAATTTATAATCATACTTATAGTTTAAGAATATAGATGTTTAGCACACTCAAACTACATCATAACATGTTGATAACTGTAAGAATACATTTAACTAATATAACATGTTTCTTTAACATCTCTTATTGTGTAGAGTAAATTTGAGTTTGTTCCTCCAATAAATGACTTAACAAGAGAAATGTTAAAATCTGAGCTGAATGAGAAATGGAGGCAATGGAAGGGTGATCTAAAGTCAATGGCATATGACCCTACTAAAACAGAAGAAGAAGTTGCATCTCTTGTACCAGATGATAGGGTTGACCCAAATCAATATCGTGGTTTGGTTCATCATTGGTTTTCTGATGAAGGACAAGTAAGTCGTATATATTATGAGTAATATATTAAAGAGTTTATTATTAAGACTAATATTTTATTTCAATTGCAGAAAATAAGTAAAATTAATAGGCAAAATCGTGCTAAATTTGAAGATGTTCATTGTATGGGTTCAAAAAGTCTCCCAAAGTTTATTGATGAGAAGGTTTATTTCTATTTCTATTTTTATGGCTTTAATTTAAATTAAAAATGAAATGCATTTAACTTATTTATTTGGTTGTAGATAAAAAGGGCAAAGGAGTGTTGCCTGGACGTAAAGAGATTTACATTGATACCCGCACTCGTAAAGATGGAGCAATTGTCAATGGAAAGGCTGCAAGATTGATTGTAAGTTTTGATAATAATTAAACGGTACCAATATATAAAATGTGTATAAATTAAGTTTGACAAAGTGCTGAATTTTATTTTCAAATGTATGATGATTGTATTGGATTTTTACTTGACCATTTAGGAGATTTTGTATTTGTTAGCCTATATGCAATGTTGAAGTTTTTTAATTGGATCTTATTGTAGTACTACATGCTTTGAATGTCAATTTCAATTTGGTATTTTCAATCATTAATAATTTTTATTTTATTTTTTAGGAAGAACTAAAAAAACATAATAATGAGGCTGGAACTTCTCAATCAACCCAAGACACACAAGGTTCTATGTCTTGGAAGGATGACATATTTTATCAAGTACAAGGACCTGATAAAAACGGACGTGTGCGATGTATGGGCAAGATTCCTCATTCTAAAAAATCGAAGGTTTGTGCATCTGAAAATGAAGAGTTGCGCGAAAGAGTTAAGAATATGGAAAACTTGTTAGCAAATGTGATGACTTTAATTCAAAATCGATTTTCTGGAGCAGATGTTAATGATATAATACAAGCTGCAAGACAGGTATATCATAAGTTATTAATCTTATCCAACTAACTTCATAAGTTCCATAATCGTATTTTTCATAAGTAATATTTTCTATTTTTTGTGATAGGTTCCTGATGCTACTAGTGCTCAAAACCATTTGAATTCACTTAGTCCAAACAACAACGAAAATAATGAAAATGGTAATTAGATAGTATTAGTTAATTTTAATTAAAATCATTAACATTTTCTCTATTTTATTAGTAATATTTTTATGTGGAATCGTGTATTTATTCATTTGTTATTTTATTGATTGTAGGTGAAGATTAAAAGCTAATTTGTTGTTGAAGATGGAATATTGGCAATTTAGTGGACTCTATTTCTTAATATTTTTTGAGATTGTTATGTATGACACAAGATGTCTATTTTAAATGTCTATTTTTTGAGGTTAAGGGTTTTGTTTTATCGTTGTAAGACTTTTATATTAATTTTTAATATATACAATGAACACCTTTTATTTTATTTTGAGTCTTAGATATATATATTTCATTGTATATTTATATTTGGTTAATTTTATAAAATAAATTTTAAATTATTATATAATTTTTGTTGATAACAAAAAATTAATATTTATAATGAATTAATTACTCTTAAAACCTATACCAACAGAAAAAAGTTGTCACTTAAATGTATAGCAACAGAATCAAAACCGTAGGTATAAGTTGTATAAATTATGGCTAAAGTATATACCAACAATGAAATATCCGTAGGTAAAATCAAATGTTTACCGCAACGAAAAAAATTCTGTCACTATACCCTGTAGCCACGGCGAAAATCCGTAGGCATTGGGCGATTATATACCACGAAAAAAAACCCCGTCGGTATAGGTAAATTTGCCTATCCCTACGGTTTTTATACGTTTACCTACAGATTTTCACTGTCGCTAAACGTTCATTTTCTTGTAGTGTTTAATATTTAAGATTATTGTTATTAATAATATGTAGCAAATCTTAAATTAATAATTTCGAACATACATCAAGTCCATAAAAAAGAAAGTTTATTTCTACCTATCAACGGTAACAAAAGAGAAAATAATCAAACACAAGCCACATTTCCAATAAAAAGTTAATTAACTTAATCAAGTCAACAATTCAAATTAACTCAAATTTTAACAAATAATTTCATGGATGCAATCAGAGTAAGCAAACAACAAATAGTTAATTAGTAACATCACAAATATGTATAATTATACAAAATCATATTGCGCATAACACAATAATATAAAGAAAGAAAAAAAAACACGATATTGAAAATAATTAATACACAATTGACACGACTGACATTCGACTGACATTCGACTAACACTGAATCGACACTCAACCCACTCGGTCTGATTGGACATACCTGCTCTGATACCACTAATGTGATACCCTAAACCCCAAATAGATATATATAATAATTTAAATCATATTTCTATAAAATTTGCAGCGGATAAATAAAAATATATTTCTAAGAAAATTAAAAACTTTTATTTTTAATTTAGGATATCACGTTTCTCAAAAATCAAAAGGAACACTTTAAACTTCTTTAATCCTATAAAATAGTGCAATCTCAATAAGCTTGATTTAATTATAATTACTTGATTTAATTATAAAATCTTACTAGTACTTATAAGATTTTCATACAAAAAGTCGTTTCAAATTTTAAATAAATAAAATATAAATTACAACTCTTATTCCCGGTATCACCTATCAGAGCGGAGTTCCTCCCAAACTTCAACTTCAAGATTCATTAACCTGTAACAACTGCGATTTCGCAAACGCAGGGCCAAGCCAGTCAAACACAAACAACGAAGGAGGTGAGTTTTGAAATCATGGTAATAGTATAATATAAGTAAGAAGAACACGCATTTGATCATAAATAAACTATGTCATCAAACAAACATTATTCAAGGAAAACATCACATAGTGAAGTCAAAGTCAAAATCAAGGAAAATCAATACATTTCACTATAACATCAAATCATCTCATAAATTAGTATCGTACACAGTACATATTAATCACAACTAAATAATCACAAGAAAATGCAATGTTATGCATGAGCTTAGACTCTACTTCACAATGTGGTACCATTCTAACTCTGAAGTACTTGGTTAGGAGGCTTGATACTATGCCACCATCCCGGTGGACGGACAATTCAAATTGCCCTTGTCCTCATAGATCCCCTCAACTCAACTCGACACACATATACGTGACAGTTGAGGTAAACGTGTGTTGCATGGTAGCTCCCGACATTTAGAATGCTACTTCCAAGTCACCTAGGAATTCCGCACCCGAATACATCCAAAGTCTAACAATCTTGCCTTAAGGCTCAATAGTAGACTGTCACGATCAGGCTCATTCAGTTGTACTTCTCCGGAATCACTAGGCTTGTCAGGGCCTACCTATATGATGACAAAATAATCTTCACTTCACAAATTCTCAATATTTATTTTCTCCCCTCGTTGGCCTATGATACTCCATTAAGATCGTCATCTCAAACATAAATTGGAATCAAATTTTTTTTACCAACTATGGGGTTACTTCAATATTCTCATCACAAATTCACAATATCACTAGAAAATAGGGGTGTAAACAGTTGTTTGGTCCAAAATTCATTTTCTAGCATTAATAAAAATCCTTAATAAATAAATAATTTATTTTACTTTATAGAAACTTTTCTCTAAAATTCTCATTTTAACATGATATTATTTATCCTTAATATAGATAAACTAAAACCCTCATACTCAAAATAATACATATAATTATTACTATAACATTTTTCAAAATAATCACATAAAAATACATCATCTTTATAGAATAGTCGAAATGATAAAATAAATAAATATAAATCAACAATTTATATTACTTACTAAATCAAAATAAATATGTATAAAATCCTCATACGACTGCAACTATATAAAAATAAAGAAAATCAATATTAAAATTACTAATATATCAAGATATTTATTTGTAAAATAAATAATTAAAATAACATATATTTATAAATAATTAAATATAATTATGTGCACACTTAACATCAGTCAAACATACAAGAATATATCACATTAACTACAAACGCACATATACATGTAGAGTTGCCTAAAATCTTATTCTTTAAAATATTTACACTAAAATACTATTATTTATAGAAAAATATATAAAATAATAAAGTATAATATTTATTATTTATATCACTTATTTAGTCAAATATATACAAAATTAGCATATCATAGAAACCACTCATATAACGAAAGTTAGTCACAAGATTTATCCACATATATTCTAAAGTAGTTTTAACAGCAAATTAATTATCTAAAATCTTATTTTATGAAGAAAATATTTATTATAAAATTTGGGGTGTTACAATAATCATGCTCATGCAAACTCTTCAGAGGCATGCTGAAATGTACGTATTAGAGGCACACTAAATCATCAGAGGCATGTTGAATTACCATAAGCATATTGGGTTACCAGAGGTACGTTGAGTTACCAGAGGCACACTGAATTACCAGAAGCACACTGAGCTTCCAGAAGCACATTAAACTATCAAAAATACGTTGAACTACCAGCAGCACATAATCAGAGGCAGATGCGTGTACTTTCTCTGGACGTGCATTTGTCTGATTCTAAGGATTTCATTGACTGATTTGATTTTGTTTCCTCTAACCTTTTTACTTCCTCTGGTGACTTCCTTAGGTGACTTCCTCTGGGTTTCCTGTTCTAATTTATGCACACTTAATTGAAGCTATTAGTCTGTTAAATGATTCTCATAAAATACTTTTTGTTAACATGATACACGAGAAATTCTTACTAGAACCATCTTGATTCCAACAGTCTATGGCAAGTGCACATGGGTTAAGCCCAATATTGCTACTCTCTTTTAAGATTAGTCCAAACACAAATACATATACTCAATCACTGCCTTTATTTTATTTACTCATAAATAAAATATTGTTTTTCAAAATATTCACATTGAAATACTACCATCTTTAGAGATTAGTTAAAATGATAAAATAAAAAAAATGTAATATTGAAATTGTATATTAAGTACTAAATCATAATAAATATGTATAAAATCACCATGCTATAGAAAATATATAAAAAAATAAAGAAATCAATCACATTATTACTAATATTTCAAAATCAATACTTTACAAAATAAATAAATCAAAGTAATCAACCTTTAAAGAATATTTTAATTATCACTACGATTACTAATATATATGTATTTTAAAACCATTTTAACACCTAGGGCATATCTTAAACACTTCTATAGTAAAAATAGATACTCTAAAATATTCACAATATATTTAAGACAATTATTTATAAAATAAATAATCAAAATAAGAAATAGCTTTTTTGAAGAGAAAATAAGAAATAGTTAGAAGTAGTAAAATATAATTGTGCACACTTAGAATTTGTCAAATGTACAGGAAAACATAACGTTAATTACCAACACACATATACAAGTAAAAATTGCATAAAATATTTTTTTTTAAAGTATTTACACTAAAATTATATTATTTTTAGAAAAATAAAAAATAGTTAAATATAATATTTATAATTTATATTTCTCATTAAATTAAATATATATAAATTTATCACATCACAACAAATTTACATATAAAAAAGTTAATTATAAAATTTTATTTACATATGTTCTAAAATAATTTTAATATCAATTTAATTATTTAAAATGCACTATTGTAAGTGTGCATTTTTAAAATACTGAAACTTAAGCATCAGTGTTGCACTTTTTTAAAATTAGTGTTGCAATAATTTTAATAAAATTAATAATCTAAAATAATTTAATATCAATAGTGCATTTTTAATTAAAAACTTAAGCATCAGTGTTGCACTTTTTTTATTTAACTGAGGGTAATTATATATTTTTTAGATTTGAGAAGTTTCTTTTAAATAAATTAAGGGTTATAAATAAATAAACTTATTTAATTCTTATTACATAATATTCCACAAAACTTCTCTAATTCTAATCACATAATAGTGTGGTGGAAAATACTTTTACAATACTTTTCAATGTATGTCTCAATTTTATTTATGTGGATTTATCCATAGCTAAGATTCAATCCTCTAATCTCTCTTCATAATAATATCCTCTCATTTGATATGCACTTATGTGTTGATGTGTTATAACTTATAATAAAGTAAAGATAACTAAATATGCACTTTTCTACATGAATGAAAGTAATTTAAATGTCACATAACCACTTTTAAAATTTCCATAATCGTTTGTTTTAATCTAAATCTTTCATAATTTGATCATGACTAACATTCATTAATCTCATATCTTATTATAACGCATTTTCATGTTTGATAGACTCTCTATACATGCATGTCTATTTTACGCATCTATTTAAAGTAGGTGTAAGAGTATCTTAGTCTAAATAGCAATTATTGGAAATAAATATTAATATACGGGTGACAATTCAATCCATTAATTTATTATCCATTCAGTTCATCCAAAAAACTAAAAATTGGTTAATGGATTAGATTCATTCAATCCATTTAATGATATGGATAAATCGAATCCTTCCTTCAATTTTTTCAAATTCAATGGATTTTATATATTTATTATTATAATTATTATATACATAATAATTTATATATATATATATATATATATATTTATGTTTACTTATTATAAATTTATAATTTAGACAGTTTCAATAAATATTATTATAATTATTGTAAAAAATTATTTAACTAATTAAAAAGAAGTTTAATATTTTTATACAAAAAATGGGTTTTTTTTAGAATTTTAAGAAAACCAGTTTTTTCATGTAATTAAAAAATAAACAGTTTTTAATAATTTAAAAAATAAATAATTTTGAAAATAAATTTAATTGTTAATTTAAAATACTGAAACTTTTCTTACTTCCATTTATTTGGCAATAAACTAAACTTTTTTAGTATTTAAAAACCAATTTTTTTATTAAATTAAAAATGAGTAATCTAATTGTAAATAAAAAAAATTAAATTGGTGGTGATAGACCGCTGGAACTCCGTTGTCGACCACCATGGGTCGCCTGAGCTCCGGTATGGTGTCCGCCGGAACTCAACCTCAGGCCACCACCAATATTATGAAATTAATAATAAATAAATAATATTATTTATACTGTTACATTTATAATAAAAATATATATATAAGAAAAACATATTTTCCTTTAAAAGATAAAAGTACTATTTATTTGTAAAAAAACAAAAAGTTTTTCTCGATAAGAAAAAAACTGTTCTGGGAAACAATACATAAATTATTTTCAAAATAAAAAAAACACATTTTTTTAATTATTGTAAAAAAGAAGTATTCCTCCCTAAAAAAATACAATTTTAAATATAGTAAATAAGATTATTTTTAATAATTTACTAATTTTTTTTTAATAATAAATATCTGATTTTTTAAAATAAAACGTAAAGACATTATTTTTCCATCAAAATAAAATATATTATTATAATCATTTTAAAAAAATAATAAAAAATAGTATAATTCTTTCAAAGGAAATAAATAGGCTAAATAACATATATGGTCTGTTAACTTAATTTCAGTTAATGTTTTAGTCTTTTATCTTTTTTTTTTCTTTCCAATTTAGTCCTTTATTTTAATTTTAAGTGACAATTTGATCTTTTATGTTTTAAAAGGTCAACAATATTATCATTGATTTTTTTACAAAAATTCAAAGTATTCTTCAAAATTTTCAAACAAATAAAATTAATTATATTCTTTTTATATAATACAAACTTCATCAAATTCGTAACTCAAATATTCAAATAAACTCATATTTTCATTCTTTATTTGATGTTCTTAGAGATGAAAATATGAATTTATTTAAAGTTTTAAGTTATGAATTTGATGAAATTTGCATTATATTGAGGATGATAATTAATTTTATGGTTTTTGTTTGAAATTTTTGATGAATTTTTTGAATTTTTGCAAAAAAAATAAAAATTGGATAACATTGTTGACATTTTAAAACATAAAAGATCAAATTATAACTTAAAATTAAAATAAAGGACCAAATCAGAAAGAAAGAAAAAAGATAAAAGATTAAAACGTTAACTGAAATTAAGTTAAAGGACCACATATGTTATTTAGCTAAATAAATATAATAATTAGTTTACTAAAATCCTAAAAATGGTAATTAGATGGATATTCAACCATTGGAAATATGTTTGTTGATGAATTTCATTTTAAATGGATGGTTTAGATTGTGTAACCGCCTAATCTTATAGTAAGGTTTTAACAAAATATAAGATCCTTTAATATTTCAAATGATTTTCGAGTAAATTAAAATAAATTGTAAGGTTAGTAAAAATTTAAAACTTGATACAATGAGAAAACCTCTCTTATAATAAAAGACAAAAGGGAGAGTTTTAAATTAACCATTCAATTTTAATACCAATAACTAAAGTACATAACAATGACAAATCCTAAGATTAAAACTCTGATTTGGTGTCATGATTTCACTTTACATTAAAAAAATGACGAGGAGTAATTTAGATATACTCTTCAGTTCTTCAAGGCTAATATGTGAAAAATGAACACCCCAAAAATATAATGAGTTATAAAAACTCAACAACATAGAAACTATAAAGCAATTTTAAATATGTTTTTCAGTCATGCCAGTGTGTTAAGCATGGAAAAAACATCTCATCGGGTATTTAAAAAAAAAAAACTTAACCATAATATAATAAAATAAGATTTCCATTATTTAAAGAGTAGTTTGTAATATATACTTAATATACTTATATGTATATTTATAAATAAAATACATTTGAAATCTTTAAGTGGGAACTAGTCCACTCAAGTGTAACTCACCTAAAAGATAGTAGCTTATAAGTAAGGTAGGTTAGACGCAATGACCATAAAAGGCATCCCACTTGTTGTTCCTTAATTATAATCCTCGTTTACTGAAGACTATTTCCTCCATTTGAGGGCATACAATGAACCCACCTTATATGTGATGGTTCTTTATCGAAGGCACTCATTAGTACATTTACATGATTCTTTAAAATAATTTTGTAATGGTTAACTTATTAAGTAATTTAGTTGTATTCAAACTCATATTTTAATTATTGAGATTAATTATATACTAAATTATATATATATATATATATATATATATATATGTAAATTTATATATATGCATACAAGTATACTATCACACATAGCAACACACAATAATGGTACAATCAACATACAACTAAAACATCCAAATTGATCATTCATAAAACGATTAGAAGTAATTGATAATGATTTTAATTTTCTAATTGATGTACTAGACATTAGGTAACTGGAACCAAGCCCAAACAGTCATAGCTTTCAAAACCCTAATTTATGTAGTTTCAGCGAGTGTAAGACCCATAGCTTTCAAAATCCTAATTTATGTAGTTTTATTGTATTTTGTACTTAACACGTTGTTGTGTCTTTTAGCTATGTTTTTAATTATATTTTCTTGAGTGAAATATTTTTAATTATCTTGTGGGTAAAAATAGTAGAAATCGCAAACATAAAATTCTACATAATTTAAATATTGTGGAGAATCTTACCATTTGCAAAAATTTAAAACGACTTTGTTTGTGATAAAAAATTTTGCCCTAGTTTCTTATAGGGTTAGCTTTAGTGAGATGTCCGGGAGAATATTTTTGGAGACCCGATTCAATTTATCTGTCAAAGAATAATTCAATCAAATTACAGAGGATTTATGATCAATAAATATTCTACAAAGTGTGGCGTTACTGAATTGCGACGAGAGTAGATATTTTTAATAAAATAGATCAAAAAGTGAGTGATATGATGTACGCTGTAACATCCTAAATTTTATAATAAACTATTTTATTAATTAAATAGGATTTAAATAATTAATTTGATGTTAAAATTATTTTAGAATATATGTTGATAAATTTTGTAACTAATTTTTTATATGTGTGCTTTTTATGATATGCTAATCTTGTACATATTTGACTAAATGACTAATATAAATAAAATATTAGATTTTATTATTTTATATATTTTTCTAAAAACAGTAGTATTTTATTGTAATATTTTAAAGAATAAGATTTTACGCAGTTTTACGTAAGTAATTATTATGATGTTTTCATGTGTGTTTGACTGATGCTAAATATGCATACAGTTATATTTTAATTATTTATAATTAATTTTTATGTTTAGTTATTTATGTTATAAATAATTTTCTTGATATATTAGTAATATTGACGTTGATTTTTATTTTTATAGTTGCTATGGGATGATGATTTTATATGTAGTTATTGTGAATTA
The DNA here is from genome assembly GCF_000331145.2 of Cicer arietinum. Classification (NCBI taxonomy): domain Eukaryota; kingdom Viridiplantae; phylum Streptophyta; class Magnoliopsida; order Fabales; family Fabaceae; genus Cicer; species Cicer arietinum. The sequence continues at coordinate 35,536,174 of NC_021162.2, read as the reverse complement.
GTAATCAATGTAAATTATTAATGTTATATTTATGTATTCTATCGCTTTGGCTATTCTATAAAAATGATAATATTTTTATGTGATTATTTCGTAAAATATTATAGTAATAATTGTAACTATTATTTTGAATATGAGAATTTTAGTTATTAATGTATTTTAAAAGAGTAATTACTTTAATTAATTTTTTAATAAAATATTAGTATTGAAATATTAGTAATATTTTAGTCATGAAATTGTGTTAAAAAATAGTTTTGATCATTGTTGGTTTATTTAAAAAAAAATAAAAGAAATGAGTAAAATGTGTTTCATGGGTTAGACCCATATGCAAGTAAAGCCTAATTAAATACTAATAAATAAAAAATATAAGGAAGGATGATGGAGGAGTAGCCGGAGCCACCTAAAGAAGAGGAAACATAAAATAAGACTATCGTTTGGCATCGATTATCGATAATTGTTCTAGAAAAGTTTATCTATTTTCGTCCAAATTTCAATATGTTATTTTACTCATTTAGCTAGTTAACTAAACACATTTTCTCAGAATTTTAACCATTTCAATTTCTCTCTAAAATACCGATTTCCCCGTTTATATAATTCCTTATTTTGCATCGCTCTTATTTACCGTAAGCCCGATTTGAGTGAAACCAATGCAAAAACGACTGGGTAAACAGTGACTATATTATCCACTGATTAATTTTTGATTTGGGGTAAGTTTATTTGACTCAATTTCAAAATTGACCTTTTAAGGGTGTGTTATTATAATTTATTTTTGACGTTTACTCATAAACTATAGAGTTAGATCGATTGAAGGACAAATAGTCAAAGAACTAAGGCTTTTACTTGTTGACTTGTATTTGTGTGAAAGCGTTGAAATAGGGTAAAAGGTGAGAGAGCGTTTGATCTCATGAGTATACTATATTATGAGATAAACAGGAAAACCATATTTCCCAACAATTCATTCGGAGCTTGCTACGCACGGCAATAGCCCTTTCAGGGATAAATTAATTAAGGTTTAAATATGTTTTTAATCCTTGCAAATATGCTTCATTTTAATTTTAGTCACTATAATTTATTTATTTATTTATACCCTTGCAAATTCTAACAAGTTTTAAAAAAGTCCTTTATGAATCTTTTTTAGTAAAGAAATGGTGACATGGCTAATTTTGGATGAAGTGGCACATGGTGATTGTTTAATTGTTGTTGACTAGACAATATTTAATATTTAAAATTAAAATTCATTTTATCAACTCATTTAATTATTTAATTAAAAACATAAAACTAATTAATTAAATTATAAACCAATTAAAGAATAAAAAAATCAATAATCTTCATCTTCAACCCCAATTTTTTTAATAAAAACTAAACAACTTTCATCTTCAACCCTAATTTATTCATCTTCAAATCATTGATTCTCATATCTGGATCTAAATCATATTTGATGAGAATATCGAAGTAACCCCATAGTTGATTAAATAGTGGTGATTCCAATTTCTGTTTGAGATGACGGTCTGAACGGAGTATTATAGACTAACGAGAGGAGAACATAGATATTGAATTTATTTTATAGTGTAGATTATTTTGTCATCATATAGGTAGGACCTGACAAACCTAGTGATTTTGGAGAAGTACAACTGAATGAGCCTGATTGTGGCACTCTACTGTTGAGCCTTAAGGCAAGATTGTTAGACATTTGAGGTATTTGGATGGGGAATTCCTAGGTGACTTGGAAGTAACACTCCAAATATCGGTAGCTACCATACAATACATGTTTACCTCGAATGTCGCGTATATGTGTCTCGGGTTGAGTTGAGGAGATTTATGAGGACAAAAAATCTAGTATAAATTATTAGATATGTTATTTTGAGATTTAGGGTGTCACATGCGTAAGAGTTATTAATGGATTAATGATGTGTTTATCCAAAATATCTAGATATTTTTACCTTATAGTAATGAATGAATGTCTATGATTAGATCTAATAAATCAAGTTTCTTAGATTTAATCATAATAGTGAAACTTTGATTTTTCCTCTCCTTGGCCGAACCCACAACCACCTTTTCTCAAAACACAAAAAATTATTTAAATGTGGGAAGAACAATCACTTTCTTCACTTAGACAATAAAGGGTTTGACTTTGGACCTTTGAAGTAAAGTAGTTTTACCAACTTGGGGTTTTTTGGAATGTAGATAAAAACTCTTATTCTTAACTTTTGTTAAGTTGAGTAAAATGGTTTTCTCTCACAAATATTGTAGTTTCTTACCTTATGACACAGAAAAATTAAATTTTGAGCATTCTAGTTGTTTTTTAAAGAAAATATGATGAAAGTTGTTGCTTCTTTGTTAGTGTTTTAGATCCATTGATTGTAAAAATAGATATAAAAGAAAGTTTTGATTTTTAACATTTTAAGTTGTTTTTTTTAAATAATTTATGTTAAAATGTTGTTTTTCTTTTGTCAATGCTGTAGATCTACTTGTTGTAGTTGTAGTACCCTAATTTTGTCCAACTTATTTAAAAATAAACTAAAAAAGGAAATATATATTAAAAAAGGAAGTAATTATATTTACAATAAGTAGGTTCATCAATTTACAATGCGAAATCAAGTTATAATTTTTAAATTACAATTACAATCAATTTACAACCAAAAATAAAGCCAAAAATAAATTACAATAAAAATCAAATCAGGTCAAGGCAGACCAGAAAGCAACTAATCAGATAAAAAAAAAACTCTATAAATACATCTTTTTTTTACAAAGAGAAGAGACATTTTTTGGAGGAGGAAAAATCTGAGATTAATACTGATAAAAAACACATAAAAAGGAAGAGAAGAAGAAACAGGAGGCATCACCGTCGTTCTAACTTCCACCGTACACCACCGTTTTTGTCTTCACCAGTATCTGAAAAGGCATGTATCTTCTCATTATCTTCACATTTACAGCTTTTCGAACTTTACATTACTAGATTGGAAGCTAAAACTGTTTTATTTGAAAGATGGAATTTTACTTTATATTACTAGAGTTTTGTTTCAATCACTTATTTACTTAAAAGCTATTTTGAAAGATTTTACATTTGAATATGTTTTTCTATTAAAATGTTTATTTATTTAATAGATCATATTACAAGTCCATGTATTTTTTTTTACCATATTGTGTGTGTTTACTACTGACTTTATTTTGCAGAATTATTTAAACTTATTTCATATTTAACATCAATTTTTTTT
>NC_021162.2:35530285-35532028 GCF_000331145.2 Cicer arietinum | reverse complement strand
TCTATTTATTTATTTATTTATTATTTATTATATGTTTATTATCGTTATGCAGTTATTGAATCATACTTATTCTACACCCTACACTTTTATTAAGAAACACACTTATGAGTGGAACCTTACACCCGGGTTTGAACAAAACTTAAGTTTAGTTTCGAGGTTGTGTAGTGGTAGCCTTCTGGATGTACATCCTGTTTGGTTAGCATGAAAATCTCACCTAGAGTTTGATCTTATTGAGGGTATTGTCACTCCAAATAGTTTACCTATTGTTGTTGACAATATTCCAAAATGAGATTATTGGCTCTAGGGACCGTGTTTAGAACTATAGAGCCACCTTTGTGAGAGTTTCACTACATAAGCTAATAGACCCTTTCATTATAAGAATATCCATATTAGCAAAAAACACCTCATACATTCATTCAAAATGTTATATATTCACAACATACATTCTACATAATTGCATTCATATTTCATGACATTGTTTCTTTTGAAAATAAATTGGCATTTTGCATCAATTTTCAGGACTGTTGGGGAATCATAAGAATCTTAGTCGCGTGTTAAATTAAAGCAGACAATGGGATCAGAAAAAAGAAAAACTTTACGTTTAAAATTCAAACAACCTAATTTGAAAAGTTTAAGAGACATCAGCAATCAAATAAAAACTATACAACAAAAGAGTTTCTTTCACAAATATGGCAAAATCCTAAATCTCTTGGCAATGAATGTGCAAACGGGGGCCGCTCAATACTCCAGTCAAAGTTTACAAGTTTGTTGAAAATTAAAAAAATTTGGAAGAAGAATTGGAGAAGATTTGGTTGTCTTATTTAAAGAGAAGATTGAAGTACCATATTCAATGTAGTTTTCAATTTAAATGTGATGTACTTTTTTTTTTTCGTCAATGAAGGATTTGCTATTTTGATTTTCGATCCCCATATTTTCTTCACTAATAATTCATTCTTGTTAAAAAATTACATAAAGCTTATAATTCCCCAACATCCAACTATCATAATAACTAATTGATTTCATCTTCATCACACTCATATTTTAATGCATACTCATAGAAATTTTATTAAAACAAAAAAAATCTATGAAGTTGTTTCCCCGACACCCTTATCGGACTCGCGCAAACTCCAAGATCATGGATGAACTCGAGCAAAACCAAGAAGTGATAAGAGCGGATGTAAACCAATTGAAGGACAAGGTTAATCAAATCCTAAAAGCTATACAGGTTTTGTCAAGGAAGGAGAATACATATGTGAATCCTACAACTGCAAATGAAGAACATCAAACCACTCATTCTCACCCACCAGGCTTTACCCCTACTAACCAACAATTTCGTACAGCAGTTATGCAATTTCCTATGAATGGTCTCCCACCTGGTTTTACTCCGTTTATAGTCATCAACCCCATGGACAATAACCAAAACCACTCAGCTATCAACCCCTAAAACCTAAACCAATCACAAATTCCATCTCATTTGGGTTACGTGTCACCCCAAAATACTATACCCTCATAAAATATTCCATATATTGCACCCCAAGTAGTATATTTGCCAAATATTCCATATTAGACACTGAATACACATAAGATTTCTATTTATGACATTCGCCAAACCTTTAAGAGCGCTGGAATAATATATGTTGCTCAGGAGGCTGTTGCGAAAGAGGATCATGGTGATGATGATACCCTCAAAAGAGTGTACCATTGTCCTCCAAACACCAATCTCAACAATTGGAAGATCATCGA